>NW_026884975.1:0-62491 GCF_032173495.1 Musca vetustissima | reverse complement strand
TAATTTATATAACATCAGTACGTTGTGTCAATCGGCCTAGCTATGAATCTTTTCACGAAGCTTAGTAATATCATTCTAAACTACCAAAATTCGTGCAAATCGAAAGATATATAGGGTCTTTGGTGCACCAATTACCTTAAATCGGATGAAAATACATATGGCAGCTATATCTAAATCTGAACCGATTTTCACAAAACTTGGCAGACATCATTCTCGATCTTAGTCATAACTCTGTGCCAAATTTCGTGCACATCCAAAGATTTGCAGGGACTTTAGTGGAATATTTTCCTAAAATCGGGCGAAGCTATATATGAGAGCTATATCTAAATTTGAACCATTTTCACGAAACTTTGCACACATCATTCTATACTTAATTTAGTACGCTGTGCCAAATTTCGTGCAATTCGAAAGATATATAGGGACTTTGGTACACAATTAACCTTAAATCGGAAGAAGGTATATATGGGAGCTATATATAAATCTGAAGCGATTTTCACGAAACTTGGCAAACACCATTCAAGACCTTATTCATTACGCTGTGCCAAATTTCGTTGAAGTCAAAAAATTTCCAAGGACTTAAGTGGACTATTTACCTAAAATCGGGCGAAGCTATATATGGGAGCTATATCTAAATCTGAACGTATTTTCTCAAAACTTTTCATCCATCATTGTAGACTTAATTCAGTGCACTATGCCAAAATTCGTGCAAATCAAAAGATTTCCAGGGACTTTACCTTGTGCCAAATTTCGTGCAAATCGAAAGTTATATAGGGACGTTGGTACACCATTTACCTTAAATCGGACGAAGATATACATGAGAGCTATATCTAAATCTGAACCGATTTTCGCGAAACGTTGCACACATCATTCGTGACCTTATTCAATATGCGGTGCCAAATTTCGTGCAAATCTAATGATATATAGGGACTTTGGTGCACCATTTACCTTATATCGGACGAAAATATATATGGAAGCTATACTTAAATCTGAACCGATTTTTCCCAATTTCAATAGGGTTCGTCCTTGGGCCAAACAAATGAGCTGTGCCAAATTTCATCCAATTCGCATCATAAATGCGACCTGTACATTGTTTACAATTTAACATGGACAGACAGACGGACGGACGGACATGCATAAATCGACTTAGGAAATGATTCTATGCATATTCTCAAAAGGAACCATGGGTCTATCTCTATTATTTTTGCCTGTTCCAAACATATACACAAAGACATAATACCATGTACCACAGTGTGGTGAAGGGTATAAATACGGAATACCATCCCTCTCGGTTGGAAAACGAGGATAAAACATTCAAAATTCCCAAAAAGGAGTGGGTCTTTGATAGCCATAGCCCTCATAGCAAAACATAGACCGATAAATCCCATTTACATTACCCTGCTAAGAGTAGTAGCAATGGTGTGGATCTCTATCTTAAAAATCGGTTCAGATTTAGATATAGCTCCCATGTATATTTTCGTTCGATTTAAGGTAAATGGTGTACCAAAGTCCCTTAATTTCTTTCCGTTTGCACGATATTTGGCACAGCGTAATGAATTATGTCTAGAATGATGTGTGTTAAGTGTCCTGAAATCGGTTCAGATTTATATATTCTATATCTGACCAAATGAAAAATTTAGTATATGTTGCAGAATTAAGTTCTCCTGGATTAAAATGGGGTCTTTATATATGTACTATGTTAAAAAATATATTGATTGAATATTTTTAGAGAGGAATTTGAAAATATAGTCGAGGCGAAAATTGATGCTCTCATAGGCCTTAGTGACCTCTGTTCGTTAGTTTTCCAACGATTTCCAGGCTATTATATTTTAGCAGAGATTTGCGGCGCTTATCTTAGACTTCGTTGCTCCTGCAATAAAAAAGAGGTTATTCATGGACTGCAAATATCATAACGCTATATAAATTATGTATATGGAATTTTAAGATTTGGACGTTCCAATGATCGGTATGATTGCCAACGGAAAGAAGATTTTTTTAATTACAAAAAAAAACGACAACTTAAAGTTGGGACCGAATAAATACTTGTTCGTTATATCCGTAGTTCACGATAAGAATAAAGATTTATATGAAAAATGTGTCTTAAAACTTCGAGGAAAAGTGTTTGCTACAAACATAGTTCGTTATAACTGGTATTCGTTATAAGCTTAAAAATATATGAGCAAAAAAATAGTATAATAATAGTATATCGGCTTGTTCACTCTAATACCTTCCTCTCAAAGAATCAACGTTTTGAGCATTTGTATGCATCATATCAAGCCAATTTCGGAATATCGGAATTAACACAAAATTTACTAACATAAAATTAATAAAAGGTCCATTTGTACAAGCCTTCTGGTACCTTTCCCCCAAAATGTAGACATTTGAACAATTCTAGGTAGTATATGTTTGGAATATGTTTGCCTAACCTATATATATTTCTTCATTACACTTTAACAGCTAACAAGTATTAAGTCTCAGTGAAGTTGTGGTTCAAAATAAATCGGGTTTCGTAATTAGGAATTCATCGTCTTTACAAATTAAAAAGTATGTAAAGTATGTACAATTTCAGGTAAATGAATGCAATTTAATATTTCATTAAAACCCTAACTATATGAAACCAGGCAAAATAATGCATTTGTCTTCTGTTGTACATCGTCGTCTTTAAAATATTGCAAAAGAATGCCGTCGATTATATTTACATATGTTTTACTCCGCTGAAAGTAAATATGCACTTGACAATTCTTAAGAAATATTTAGCTGTGGATAAGTATGAACATTTGTGGATAAAATGATGATGGTGTATATAAATTGCTAAATCCAAGTCTGGTTTTCGAGATGGCCATTTTGAACACAGACCTTAAGTCTTTGATGTATATGTAAGCTATGTTAAAGACTGAATCGAAAATTGCTACAGTTAATAGACTGAATTTGTGTATGTGAAAAATACAAGTCAATAGCCCAGAAGAATCAAACATGTCACACGTCATTTCAAACTCTGTACATAAAATGTGTGAGAACTATATGGACGTTAAATCTAAATCGGGTTTGTGGAACCGGATTCCAAAGTAGCATAAAAAGATATATTTTCGTTGCATTGACCTTTTAAATATCTAAAAGCCTTTCATTATCTGGAAATGTTAAAAAAAACAGCCATGTTGGTTAGAAAAAATGTCCGCCTGGGAGCTAAAAACTTATTTTGGGGCATGGCCACAAATAAAAAACGTTTCTTTTATAACTAATCTTTCAAGGATTGTTTGGACTTCGATATACGCATATATTAATAATTCGTCGGCTCTATTTCTGTTCCCTCCATTTTAATTATATCCTCAGCCTTACTTTCCCCCACAAAATGGGCAAAATTTCACCTAAATTTAATTTGTTATGTAAGATCCAAGCATTGCAAATAATATTATTTTTACCAAACATAGATCAACTTCGAAGTTAAGACTTCTCGGTCTTCTCGTTCTGTTACCTTCTCACAAAGGGTCAATGGTTGTTTCATTTGCAACTCTTCGTATTATTCTTATGTTCTTGTTAACGATAGATATTTCATTTCATTAAATTTGGCATTATAGATTCCAGGAAGGGATATACGCAGATAATTAATTTTCTTCATACAAAAAAAAAAAAAAAACAGTAAGGAACGTAGTAAAGTCGGACTGGGCCGACTATATGATACCCTTCACCATTTTGGGTATATAACGAACTTAAATATTTGATCTTTATCTATATATGAACCGACAAGCATTAATCTCTACACATCTCATTCTGCAACCTATGCTAAATTTTGTAAACCGATGTAAAGCATACTTGACACACGCTATTCGGTATGCTGCACTGTTTATACTTTAATCTCAATCAGACACTCATTGATTATTTAATGTACAATTAACATGAATAAGTCGAAATTATATATGGAAGCTATGCTATATCTATATCTGAACCAATTTCAAGAAAACTTATCAGAGACTATTTTATATAAACTTCAGTACGTTGTGTCAATCGGCCTAGCTATGGATATTTAGTGCACCATTTACCTAAAATCGGGCGAAACTATATATGGGAGTTGTATCTAAATCTGAACCGATTTTTACGAAACTTAGCACACATCATTCAAGACTTAATTCAGGACGCTATGGCAAAATTCGTGCAAATCAAAAGGTTTTGAGGGGCTTAGGTGCACCATTTCCCAAAAATCGGGCGAATATATATAGGAACTATATCTAAATCTGAACCGATTTTCACAAAACTCAGCACACGTCTTTCTAGACTTAATTCAGTACGCTATACCAAAATTCGTACCAATCGAACGATTTTCAGGGACTTAGGTGCACCATTTACCTAAAATCGGGCGAAACTATATATGGGAGCTATATCTAAATCTGAACCGATTTTCACGAAAATTGGCACACATCATTCTAGACATAATTCGGTACGCTATGCCAAAATTCGTGCAAATCAAATGATTTTCAGGGACTTTGGTTCACCATTTACAAAAAATCGGGCGAAACTCTATATGGGAGCTATATCTAAATCTGACCCGATTTTCACGAAACTTGGCACACATCATTCTAGACTTAATTCAGTACGCTATGCCAAAATTCGTGCAAATCTAATGATTTTCAGGGACTTTGGTGCACCATTTACCTAAAATCGGGCGAAACTATATATGGGAGCTATATCTAAATCTGAACCGATTTTCACGAAATTTGGCACACATCATTCTAGACATAATTCAGTACGCTATGCCAAAATTCGTGCAAATCGAACGATTTTCAGGGACTTTGGTGCACCATTTACAAAAAATCGGGCGAAACTATATATGGGAGCTATATCTAAATCTGAACCGATTTTCACGAAACTTGGCACACATCATTGTAGAGTTAATTCAGTACGCTATGCAAAAATTCGTGCAAATCGAATGATTTGCAGGGAGTAAAGTCCGTAAATCGGACAAAAATATATATGGGAGCTATATCTAAATCTGAACCGATTTTTCCCAATTTCAATAGGGTTCGTCCTTGGACCAAGTAAATGAGCTGAACCAAATTTCAGCCAAATCGGATTATAAATGCGACCTGTACTTTGTTTACAATTTAACATCAACAGACGGACGGACAGACAGACGGACGGACGGACATGCATAAATCGACTTAGAAAGTGATTCTATGCATATTCGATTCCCTTTGCCTGTTACAAACATATGCACAAAGACATAATACCCTGTACCACAGTGTGGTGAAGGGTATGAAAAATATATATTATTGTACTTATAATAGTACTTCAAATATATATCGATATACTAAGAGGTAGATCAAGGACCAATATTTCGTACCCTCAAGGCATTGTTGTTTGAGGAATAAAAACTCCAATTCAAATATCCACCTTTTTAGCGTGGAAATTGAAGCATTACAGACTATACCTTAAACCTTAAGTCGACCTAATGCAATAAATTTATATATATGACTGTTCCATAAAATGCTTCCAAACATTCACGTTCATAGCTGAAAAAAATTTAATATTTAAAAAAATTGTATCTAAACAATTTAAGTTCTGCCAATGTATTAAACAGTATTTATAAAATTTCTTTAGCATACCTCCTTGCACACGTAGTATTTCCGACGACGACGCATTTCCAAAGAATGAAGTTTCATTGCAACAATAATACAAAATAATAAAACGTGCCACCAAACTTAGACGGCAAGGTTTCGCGTTAGGGATAACAATGATGACGACACTACAGATGTCTGTGCAACTACAACAAGACGACGATGGTGATGAGAATGATAAAAGCTGTGACAACTACAAAAAAAGGAAGAGTGATTTCCGCGTGATATTGTCGTCGTTTTCACCGTTGTCGTCTTGCGTCGTCGTCTCCTTCATCATCATCGCCATGTGCATTGCACCATATGGCTTTCCTTTGCTTAAGATTTCTTAACCGGATCTTGGCATTTGAATGTCTAACATTTAGAACACGTGAAGCGTTTCTGGATTTACGTAACTTGTTCAGCATTTACATATTCTTCTACTGTTTTTTTTTATTCGAAGCTATTCTAAAGTTTTTATATTTTGTTTTATATAAAAATAACAGAAACTTGTTTTATTTTTTTTCTTCGTCTTTCCTACGACATTCTGAGAAAATGTCTATTATTAAATAATGCATATGGAAAATGTGCTCCGTGGCTATGCAGAGAATATTATTGCTGCTTGTAGTTTGTTATTCATTACTGAGAATGAATAAAACTTTTGTGGAATATTCGGTTGTGGTAATTTTGAAAGAAAGAATATCTTTAATAAATCCACGCCTTGTTTAGGTCCTTGAAAAAATATTCTTTAATAAATCCACGCCTTGTGATGATAGTCCTTGAAAAAATATTCTTTAATAAATCCACGCCTTGTGATGATAGTCCTTGAAAAAATATTCTTTAATAAATCCACGCCTTGTTTGGGTCCTTGAAAAAATATTCTTTAATAAATCCACGCCTTGTTTGGGTCCTTGAAAAAATATTCTTTAATAAATCCACGCCTTGTTTGGGTCCTTGAAAAAATATTCTTTAATAAATCCACGCCTTGTGATAGTCCTTGAAAAAATATTCTTTAATAAATCCACGCCTTGTTTGGGTCCTTGAAAAAATATTCTTTAATAAATCCACGCCTTGTTTGGGTCCTTGAAAAAATATTCTTTAATAAATCCACGCCTTGTTTGGGTCCTTGAAAAAATATTCTTTAATAAATCCACACCTGTTTGCGGTCCTTGAAAAAATATTCTTTAATAAATGCACGCCTCAGTTGGCCCTTGAAAAATATTCTTTAATAAATCCACGCCTCAGTTGGCCCTTGAAAAATATTCTTAATAAATCCACGCCTCAGTTGGCCCTTGAAAAATATTCTTAATAAATCCACGCCTCAGTTGGCCCTTGAAAAATATTCCACGCCTTGTGAATAAATCCAACAATCCATTTAAAATAAAATTTTATTTGTCGGAAAGTCCTTGGGGAAATATTCAATAAAAAATTAACGTTTATTTGTCTGATAGTCCTAAAAAATCATCGCTTATTACAGTGATTGTCCTTTGAAAAATATATTCCTTCCAGTATTTATGTGATAATCCCTGTAATACTTACTGTAATCACCTTTATTGAAAAGTAACAAAGATTTTTAATGTTTTATTTTTTTCAACTTTTCATTTATTTTGTTTTTCATTTTTTTTTTAAATAACAGCAAATATGCAATAAACATTTGAAATATATTAACATAAATTATTTATATCGCTAGTTAGGCATATTGAACATTATACAAAAGTTTTATATATCATAATCATATCATACATATACGAGAATATATGGTATTTACATTTAGTTTATCATATTATATCATAGATTTAAATTACAAATATATTATGCACATAGTTATGTATGTACGTATTGCGTATAGGCATAGATTGAAGAAAATCTGATTATTTTGTATTTTTGCAATTAACAAAATTTTGAAATCATTTACAATGATAACTACTATAATACAATTTTGTTTATGTTTGATAATTTGCGTTATATTAAATATACAATTTTGTTTGTTATTATTTTAGGTAATTTTGAAATATTTATATATTGGAAATGGAAGATCAATTATTTGAAAAATAAATTAAATCAATATTATTCGTAGAGCTCTTTACTTTACTTAAGGCATCAACCAATAGAGTAGAGATTCAACGCGATTATGAATAAAATTTTAAAATTTCAAAAAAATCAAAATTTGGATTTTGCGGCAACATAATGACTTTACGAAGTATAACGCGTTATTTTTTAGATATTTGAATTCATACGCATTGAAAATTAGTAAAATCGAACGGAGAGTTGCCAATGAATATTAGGTTAGGTTGAAAAGAGGTATGGTTTACACCATCAAATCCAATATTAGGACATACACTTAAGCCTGTATGTGGTCTGTTATGCCCTCTAGAGAAGGAAGAAATTTAGAAGAAGTGATCTTTGGATTTGACCAAGACTATACCAAAGCATGGACAAATATCGAACATTTTCTTAAAGCATGTCATTCTTCCTCCAAGTAACCGAAATTCCAAATTGAAGCCTTTGTTTAGGAAATGCTGCTATAACATTCAAAATATTGAATTGACATTTTATATGAGTCTATATCAAAACTTAGACCAATATATCCTATTTGCAGTACAAAACAATTTGCAGAAATAGTAACAAGTGTGTGCAAAATTTCAAAGCCTTGTCATAAATATTTTTTTCTATATCAATCAATTAACAAAAAGACATATGGTTATGACCAGATCAACATGGAATTTTAGTCTAGTCAACAAAGTATAAAATCTCTTTATTAGGTCTCTGCCAAATATTCGATTGCAATTTTTTATATACACTCAGTCTTACGGTCTTACGGAGATTAGAGTAAATCTTTAAAATGGGATGATACCATTATGATACCAAAACGGAAGAGGAAGCCTATATCTATATCAATACTAGGTATTGTTTGATGGAATCTGATATTTCCATTGGGAAGTTTGACCTTTTTTAGCATCATTCCCGTGAACAGGTTTTGTTTCCGTTAGATCCTGCCCGAATTGACGATTGCACAATAATACTCATGGCGATTTGTGCAAAGGAATATTGAAACATGTAAAAACGGCGTTAAGTTCACCCGAGCCGAATTTATTATACCCTCGACCATAAGGAAGGAGGTGTAATTTTTTTTCTGCCATGTATATTAAGAGTGTAAATTTAAGTTACTTCTATTAAATAATGTGTTTAAGTCCACAGAGACTTTAGAATTGCTCGGATCTATGGATCGATGTCACAATACGGACCTATATTGACCTTTTTCTGCAAATATGTTAGTCAGTCATTAAATCTGGGCAACTTCTCTGAGAAAATGCGGCTAAAACATAAAAATTTCTGAAAATGGTGCGGTAACTACTCCGTTAGAACATGATGTCAAAACCAGGACCTACATTAAACATAGAAGTCTGCCAGCCTTCAAACCTATGGAATAATATGTTACAACTTCGGTATAAACCTTCCAAATATCGAAAATGATGATATTGTTAGATCCAGCACAAAAACTCTTTTAAGATCTCATTTGGAAGAAACTATGATTACCGAAATTGATAACTATTTTGAACAGTCGTACCACGAACATGATATCGAAAATATGGAGGGTGGCCTGTAATGTTTCATACAATGAGGAACATTTCGATTAGGACGTACTGTGTATACGCCACATTAAGAGGTTGAAATTATATTGGGGCATACGCCATATTAAATTGTTACCAGACGAAAACGAAATACCAAACTACAGACGCACAGATTGACATATTTTGCTAAGACCTTGAACACACCGAAAACGGTATAGGGTTCCGTGAAGAAGTTGATTATTTATCAAGGCCCCGGAATGTTAGAGTAACTTCGATTAGGCCTAGAAATCATAAAAATACTTAAAAAGGGGTTGACTATCGACCTACATATCGGTCGATTTTGGTAGATTTTTATACCCTACACAATTATTTTGAAAATGTTTTACAGTTTTTGTTTTCATAGATACGCCCTTTGGAACACCGATCAGTTAGACGATATAACTGTGTCTATCTAGACATGGGTGTCCGTCCGTATGTCCATTATATGGGCCAATCGTCACGAAATTTTGTATCTAGGTTCGGTTCGTGCCAAAGAAGACCCATATTGTTTTTGTTTATGGTCTGTTAATGTCTGCCAAATGGACCAATATTCTGCAAAAGGACCCATATTTTTATGTGAAAAATTGCAACATTTGCATTCTATGGAGTATATAAAAACTTCTGAAGGGCAAGGTCGGAGTAGTAGATAGTACATATATATATATATATATATATATATATATTCAAGAGGATTGACAATTAAATTGATACCAATTATATTATTGTACGTACTCGGATGTGATAGTTATACGTAAATATTTACAGGGGCCTACCTATTGTGTCGCGCTGATCGCTGTGAAATTTTACACGGTTATGGTCAATGACAATGCTTATAATTTTCGGTTATGATCAGATGATATTTGATGGATGATGGACCGAAAAGAGTTCAGTGGGGTATCATATGGTCAGTCAAGTTCGTCTATACTGCTCTGCTCACTGGTTTTGGTATAACTTTTGGGTTTGGAAAAAATCAAAATACCTAAAAGGGCATGGTTTTATGGTTTACACAATGATATTGATAGGGTACGGTGACCACACGTCTTCTTTTTTATAGCACAATCATCTATTTTAACTGACGGTCATCAATAAAATGTATGTCTTCTATCTGTTATCTGTTTCTATAATCTGTCATTTTGAAAACTTAGATCAATATATACTTTTGTAAATTAAAACAAATTAGTAAATACATTTTATGAAGTTTCATTGAAATATTTAGAATATAGGTCTGAATTTGGCAGGGGAAACCATATTATCCACCTTATCGGTATTTTCAGGATATTTAAACACTTTGTCCAACCGAATTATCTGTTATTTTATATTTTGAGTTCTAATTATTCCAATTATTAATTATTGAATTTTGGTATTTTCATAGTTTCTAGACACGTTTTGCAACCAGATTGACTGTAATGTGATATATTTTTATAATTTACTCAATTTTGAAAATATCCTAGGAAAACATTGATCCCAAGATCCCAAGATTATTCGCTTCGGACCAAAAATTTGGCCCGGTCGTACATAATTACATTTAACTCATTTTATATATTTATAAAAAATTTTAAATGCAATTTTTATACACATACTATTATTTTTATTAAAAATATATATGTTTTTGTCATCCATTTTCATTTTCAAAATCTGGTTGCCTTTTATAAAGAGAGATTTGGTATCTTGAGCTTCCAACATAAAAACATACAGCAAACTTCGTTGAAAAACTTATCTAAACTATCGAAATTTAGAATTATATTTTAATAGGATGATTGACATACAAATGAGAACCAAAATAAAAAAGTACAGTCAATAAAAAACCGCCAAAATCAGAATATTAAGGACTACATTTATATGGGGGCTATACATAAACGATTGGGCCGATATGTCACATTTCCAATACCAAACTGTCTAGGAGAGGTAGTATTGTATGTGTTTGCAAAATAGCAAGGTTTTCTCTTATTTAATACGTACTCTGTTGAGATTTCAACAGACAAGCGGACAGACGGACATTTATAAATTGGTATAGAATATTATTCTGATAGAATATAAACTGTGTAGGATATCCGGTAAATATTTCGAGGTATTGCAAATGGTATGACACATATAATATGCACACCACCTTATGGTGTGTGGTATAAAAACTATTTAGGTTACAAAAATTGATTATGATATGCCTAGAATTTTCTGATGATCTGTCATCGGTATTTTCGGAAATTGTTTCTTCTGAGACCATATACATTGCCAGATTTACTAGGCACATCCCCAATAGAACGTTGTCATCCTATCTTAACAGGGATAACTTAAACGTCTATGTAAAGTTTTTATCGGGATTTGGAAAATAAATGAACATCCACTCTGTTTGACGAGAGGGGCTAGGATTTTTAAAGTAATAAAACTACAAGTGATAAATCTCAGGTTGGAATATGCCAGGATCTATATTGCATTTGTTATGTGGAAGCATCTATAGTGGTGAAATTCATATCGGTTTCCAATTCCAATACTCTCTCTCTCTCTCTCTCTATGGTAATCCAAAGAATAAGGACTTGCCTGTTTAGTAAATCCCACTCACTTGAAGTGACATCACTAAATTTTCTGCAGCTTTTCTATTCAGTAAATAATCTCACTCTGAATTGAAAAAAATATATATATTTTTGTAATTAGTTTTTAATAAGTTTTTAAATCCAAAAATATAACACTTTCGAAGACAATATTTATTTAATTTTTTTTTATAATTATATATAACTATTTATATTTATTATTTAATTAACTAATTTAATATTTATACAAAATATTTAACATTAAGCTAATTGTTGTTATTGTATTATCCTAATAATAGTAATAATAATATTTGTCCCTAGTTAAGAGTTTTTCTTCTTGTAATTAGTGTATTTTGTTGTTATTGTTGTTGGTTTTTGTTTATCATCATTAATAATAGCTAATAATAAATATGGTGTCATTTTCTTCTTCTTCGTCGTCGTCGTCTTGTTTTTCATTGACGACAATAGAAAATTGTAAAACAATAAAAAAATGAGGGTTATTACAGTTCGTTCGTTTGAATTGGAGAATAATAAATTGCAAACATAAAACCCCCTGTTTTTTTAACAAGCAACTCTATCGAAGAAGGGTTAATAGCAAATTGGAGGGTGGGGTTGGAGGAGTAGGCGGTATGCAATGTAATTTCTTAATTAAGTTTGTCATTTAGTTAATTACACTTACATATACATACACAGTTTTAATTAATTCTTTGTTTTCTTTCTATAAATATCAATTGTTTTTTTCCCTTTATTTCTCATTTGTTTTTTTTCTTCTTGTTTTTTTTTTGGTTGTTGTTGTTGGTTTTTGTCTCTATATTATTTACTTTAAGCGTATTGCCCTGCCCCTTTTACTTTTGCTTTCTTTACATAAGGTTTTTATACTAACACTACGACTATTGCTTTCGGCGGCTGTAACTGTGTCGTCGTCCTCGTCGCCACAGTTATTCGACTTCGACGACGAACTGAAACATTGCATTTCCATTAAGGGCTACAATGGTGTGCGTTTACCATTGGCATTACTGCACAGGGAGTTGCTCCCACTGCCAACTCCGCCAACACCACTGCCACCGCCGCCGCCAATATCCATTACCAATGGATGGCATATCTCATAAACAGGAACTTTCAAACTGGACTTTCGGACCCCCAAGCTATTCTGTGAACTGGAATTGGTGGGTCCGAATGATGGTCATCTGTGCTCATGATCGCTGTGATGAAATTCCGATTCATCACCAAACGAATGAGCCGCAGCACTGGGCGTGATGCTGGGCGTTCGTCCCCTAATGCGTATGGCTGACATATCACTGCCACGTCGTGACGTTTTTAAATTTATCGATTTACCGGAACAGAAGCACTTACAGATGATACGCTTAAAGGCAAAACGAAAGTCCTTGGAGAACAGGGCATAAATCATGGGATTCACCGCCGAATTACAATAGCCCAGCCAAAAGAGTACGGAGAAGAGTAGCGGATCGATGCAGTCCTGGCAAAATGGCCGTATAATATACATGGTAAAGAATGGCAGCCAACAGAATATGAAGAGGCCAACAATAATGGCCAATGTTTTGGCCGCTTTCGTTTCCATGCGGAATCTCTTCACCTGGGCTTTTATGTTACGCTTGCCCATTTTCTTGTTCGGCCTCGTTTGCAGCATTTGCTGGTTATCACTGCTATTCGAACTTCTCCGCATCATATCGGGCATCGATTTGCCCACCTGCAGAAAACAATTGCCCCCGTGCTGATGCCGGTACAATTGAGTCTCGGTACAATCACGGCCATTCTGGGTGCCATAATGGACGGCAAACAGCATGTTGCCTCCGCTAGCCGATGCCGTACGGCCACGTTCATGATGATGCTGATGATTATGGCTGTGACTAGCATTACCCGTCTCATGTACGTGCTGGGCCATTTCCGATATATTATCGTTGGATGGATACGAGACGGAAATCTTTATTTTATCGTGATTGTGCAATCGGCGGGTGGAGTATTTACTCATGCGCTCGGGCGAGGGGGTGCCCAGGGTCGTTGTTGTGCTTTGGGTGCTGCCGTTGCTGTGTGTGGAGTCATGTTGATTAGAGCCACGGCCACGATGTATTCTCAGTGTCAAACGTTGTTCATCGAAACGTGATCCAATGCCCTTCGAACCTGCAAATGCAAAGTGGAGAAAAGAAAATAAGAAGAAGAAAATCAGTACATTACCAAGAAAAGGAAACACATGTTAATGAAGGCTAAATAGAAGCTAGCAGAGGATAAGGACATGATGATATATTCAAAAAGTAAATATTCAATGGCATCTGTTTGGTTTGTGGCACCACAACTAAATAAAACATAAAGACTAACTGCAATTGTAGTTCGATTCAGAACAACAAGCTGCCATAGAATTGTCATCATCATCGTCGTCAGCGGCAGCATCAGTAACATTTATTATCAATGATTCCATGTGCAAGTTCATGATTTAATTTAGTTAATACGTGAGCGACATAGGAAATGAATATTATTTGAATTTTACTTACTTATCAATGAGGGGGAGTTATAGAATCTGTCTGTTCTAATGTGTGCATATTGCGTAACGACTACAGAGAGAAGTGCGATGTTTCTTTCTTAAAATATTCGTCTGCTGCATATTTTCAATTTCTGGGTCGGGTTTTCCCTTACTAATGGATATAGTTTATATAGAAAGCAGATTCTTCCTTCCAAAGCGATATTATTTAAATAAAAAGCATACTTTATGGAGAGCATTTTCAGGTTAGACAGAGGATAAAAAATATTTGTATTGTAAAAATTGTACAGAAATAAACGGAGTTCAGAATTGTCTACGAAACGACTTGCTGAAATTTTTAGTCATTCAACCCTCTAGCCAGCAAACCCACCTTTAGATTCGAAGTAAATTCGTTTCTATGCAAAATTTTTATTCGATAGTATGTTGTGGCTATAAATATTAGTTATGTGACTATGCACACTCTTTCTAAGAAGAAAAAGCTGTGAAAATTTATAAATTAATTAAAAGTTTTTGAGCTTCAGAATTATTTCTTGAGAGAGTGTGTTGAATAAATTTTGGCCGATTAGAATAACTATTGGTTTGCCTTTTCGAATGCCCTTTCACGAAAGCTTGTTATGAAAAATAAGTAATTTGTTGGGGCCTGGTAATTTCCTTTAGTCTCGGAGTTCGAACATTCTAAGTCTATTTTTATGCGCTTATTATAATTTGATCTAGAGCATACTTTCAGGCTCTTGTAATGATATTGTCAGGCTGATAATACTATTCTAATTTCAGTAATCAAAAGACGATATGACGTGGAAAATATGTGGAGAACCATTGTGGGAATTTTATTCCGAAAACGTTGTGGTAGATGCGTAAATTATCAAATTAATATTGCTTGGCGTCGTTTGGCATTAACATTGAATGGTTGGGATCTTTATATTGATCCGTATTGATTTTATTCTCGAAATATTTTAAAACCAGTGAGCGGAGCAGTATAGTCAGATGGGGGCCGACCATATGATACCCTACACAACTACTACGAAATTCTAACTGGACAATATTTACCGATATTTGCACCCTTTTGGTCGATTAGAGGCTAACAGCTCTTAACTCCTATATCCCATTATGAATGGTTGGGATCTTTATATTGATCCATGTTGATTTTATTTACGAAATATATTTAAACTAGTGAGCGGAGCAGTATAGTCAGATGGGGGCCGACCATATGATACCCTACACTTACTACGAAACTCTAACTGGACAATATTTCCCGATATTTGCACCCTCTTGACGGATTAGAGACTAACAGCTCTTCTTTCCTACACTGGCATATTTTCCGAATCTTGTTTTCCCGGGATAAGCATTTACGCCATAAGATGTAAAATTTTTTATTTTACACAGAACAGTCTTGGATGATTTGATCTACTGAATATTGTCCGATAATTATTAAAACATTCCTTCTAATTAATTGGTCAGTTTCCCTGCCCCGTGTAATGTGTTTTGATGATCGGCTTATAATTGTAGAATATATAGCGATTTGAAATAGGAAAAATAAAATAAATAAAAATAAAGTTTTAGGTCAATTTTACATCCTAAATAACATCTGATCATCATTGGAAATTATAGGCCTCAGTCTTGACCATAGCCGGAAGCTTAAGCAAAATTTCCTAGCAATTAGAGCTGCATTTCCGCGCCTAGTTTGGTATTAATAAGCAACATCAGAATTTGTCGACTCCGGTAAATATTAGTATAACTCCTATATCCCAGTACACACAACAACAACATAATTGGTGTCAATTTGAAGGACAACCACTCCTTCAACTTCTCCGTCAGTGTTCATTTGACTTGCTTGGTCTGATACCCTTCTCCATGTAAAATTTCGTAATATTCGGGTCATAACAGCGGCGTCTGGAGCGACCAGAAAAAACAAACAAAAATAAATTTTCCGGTTAATTTCATCCCCTAAAAATTAAGCGATAATTACCAAGAACAACAGGGGTCTTCTTTGGTCAGAACCCGCCTACATATACAATTTTGTGACGATTGATCCATAACTGTGGCCTGCATCCTGATTACAAATTAGTCTAGCTGGCCGAGATATGACGATTGGGGGCCGATTTTTGGGGCCACACAATGCAATAATGCACTGACAACATAGTTGTGTAGGTTATAAAAATACCGAAATGGGTGGGAAATATATAAAAGCAATAGTCGTATTTTTCTGTTACTTCTTTTTGGGAGCATAGGGCATCATCATCACCACTCGAATACATTCTCTTGTTATACCCTACTCCACACTTTGGTACCGGGTATTATGTCTTTGTGCATATGATTGTAACAGGCAAAAGGAAACGAGATAGACACATGATTCCTTTTGAGAATATGCATAGAATCACTTTCTGAGTCGATTTATGTATGTCCGTCCGTCTGTCTGGCTGTCTGTCCATGTTAAGTTTTAAACAAAGTACAGGTCGCATTTATGATCCGAATTCGATGAAATTTGGCAAAGCTCATTTATTTGGCTCAAGGACGAACCATATTGAAATTGGGAAAAATCGGTTCAAATTTAGATACAGCTCCCATATATATTTTCGTCCGATTTAATGTAAATGGTGCGCCAAAGTCCCTATATATCTTTCGATATGCACGAATTTTGACATAGCGCACTGAATTATGTCTAGAATGATGTGTGTTAAGTTTCGTGAAAATCGGTTCAGTTTTGGATTTAGCACCCATATATATTTTCATCTGATTTAATGTAAATGGTGCACCAAACTCCCTATCAGGGATGATCCGTATGACGAATTTTTAGGTTTTCGATTGTCAAAAAGGTGTAAACGTCGAAAACGTCATATACCTGTATAAAATGTAGTAAATGTAGAAAACGTCATTTATTCGAATATTTTTATTATCATATACCGTTATTTTCGAAAATACATATTATTTTTACATATATCTGTCTGTTCCTTACTAGAACTAATACAAAATTCTAAACTTTTTTAGAACATTTTTTTGAAATTTTATATGGATTTCAGTAAAGCATACGTAATTTCCAAATTCGTTAATGGAAATAGGTATTTTGTCAAAAACCTAATGGTTTTGGTGGGTTTCCGACGTTTCTGACGTATGTAATATACGTCGAAAATGTATGTCATTTACGTCACTGCTGCTGACGGACCATCTCTGCTCCCTATATACCTTTCGGTTTGCACGAAATTTGGCACAGCGTACTGAATTGAGTCTAGAAAGTGGGGAAGGGTATAATATAGTCGGCACGTCCGACTTTATTGCTTTCCTTACCGGTTTTTTTAATCTTTCCTAGGGTATTCCATTCAAGCGTCAGTGTGGTTATGATTTGGACATTTTTTCTTAAGGTTTGGTCAATCCATTCCCACTTCCTTTATTTTTATGGGTTCCTGGTTTGTTATGATCCACATCTCTACTAGGGATACGTAGTCGGACGCAAAAGTCGCCTTTAGGCTTTTCGATTTTTGCCTCTGACCAAAAAGTCGATTTTTAGACTTTTCGATTTTTGGATTTGACTAAAAAGTCGACTTTTCGAACTTTAGATTTTGTCAAAACTGTTTAAAAACGATTTTCGACTTTTACTGACTTCCGAAAAATCGACTAAAAATTTTATTTTTTATATGAATTATTATGAACAGATAATGTAAAGTTCCGTAAAGTGCAATTTTTGGGCAATTTGAGCTTTGTGATAAGAAACCAAGTATTTATGAAGAAAATCGAAAGTCGATCTTGAAAAGTCGACTTTGCGATTTTCTCATAGATCAAAAGTCGACTTCCATTTTTAGACTTTTCAATACAAAAAGTCGATTAATCGATTTGTCGAAAGTCGATTTACTTATCCCTAATCTCTACGTCACCTATGGTGTTGGACTAGAATAGTCTGCATATGATCCTGAAGTAGTTGCTTATGAATATCTGTAGCTTTTATTTGATGATGTTTGACACGAGCCAGATTTCCCTTTGGTCTAGCAGAATTTTATACACGCCTTGAATATTTTAAGCTTTGTTTTCCTGGATGCGAGCTTCTCCTTGCAGTTGTCCAATTGCAGCCCATTGATTACGTATGTATCTACATCACCATTTGTCCAACATGCGAATCAGTCTCTGTTATGGGGAACCCGCATTGCCGATTTAAAATTTTCAAGATTTTCAACTGGCTGGTATATGGACGTATATTGCCTTGAAGTCTTGTAACTTTGTATATATGTAAGTACATGAAGGTTTGAGGGATGAGAAAGTGAATTGACAAAATTAATTAATTAAAGAAACCCTTTCTTCGACGATTTCCGACCACTGTAACGTCCGAATCCAAAAATGTCAACCTTATTCTCATATTAACTAGAATGTTTAAAATGAAATTTCCTATGGAATTTGATTTTTAGAAAAATTTTTACTACAACAATTTTTTGACTACAAACCACGTTAGATAATAATGAAACGCTTTCCTCTTTATATGATACAGGCTATGTTGGATCTTTTTAGTATTTAAAAAGGTTGTTCCTCATAATTACAAATAAAAAATTACATATATTGACTTTACCTCTTGGGAATGTCCCATCGTCCAAGAATTTTGTTGCCCAGTGTTATAAGCCTGATAAGCTACAGAACAAAAATCTTCCCACCCTTCTTGAAACATATGACGTTTTATAACTTGCACACAAGGCAAAGGTGATAGTATATTCCCCACTTGTTGTCCAATTTTTATTTTCTCAATAGAATACTGACTGAACTTATTTCCTACAAAGAATTCCGCTCCAAGACATTGGCCGAATCTTTAACAATATATTTATGTTGGTGTAATAATCATTCATTAAATAATTGTCCTATTCAATATTATCATCCTATTTAATGACTTAATTTCTAGCTCCCCTCCAACAACCAACTCAAATAGAAATCCACCTACGAACTTTTTGTTAGCCGAATCCGTAGTTGCTGAAGTTGATTCCTCGAATCAATTAAATAATTTCCTAACTCTTCACTAATCTTAATTGACAGTACTTGTCACTGTGGTTGTCATTATGTCTCTTGGCCTTGTTGTGTTTGTGGTTGTTTTTGTCTGTCTGTCTGTCGGTTGGTTGGTTTCCTTTCACAAAACATAATAAAAGTTTTTGTTGTTGTTGTTATGATTATTATTGTTGTTTTGTAATTAATTCAAAGAATTATCGACACTCTACTACGACTTCTTAATGTAATTCATCATCATCTAGTACAACATCATAATCGTCGTTATTGTCATTTAAGTGTAATTTCAATTATGAAATTTCATTTGGAAATAATTGAATTGAAAAAAAATTGAAATTAAATGAACACATTCAAAAACAATTTTAATTTAACTGGAAAAGGGGGAAATATTTTCAAAGGAAATGGCTGGATAATTATGGAGAAATTCTCATTGATAATTATAGGGGAAATGTGATGAGAAATATTAATTGTAATTTATGAATAAGAAATGTGATATTTGAGGAAGTAATAAATTAAGATTGAACGATGACAGTGTTTTTCAATTACTCGAATTGGATAATTAGCATGGGGCGGGGAAGTTTTAATAAGTGTGAAGTTATTCATAACTTATATGGTAATACTGATTGCCGAAGAAAGGGTTGGTTTCTTTAAAGTAATTGGTATTAATTTATATATTTATTATAAATAATTGAAGTTAGTAATAATGATAAAAACTTGTAAAAAAGGGTATAATACCCCTGTTCCACAGTTTTGTGGAAGAAAAACAAAATAAAACCAGTGAGCGGAGAGGTATAATCGGACGGGGCCGACCATATGATACCCTACACAACTCCCACGAAAATATACTGAGCTTGGGCAATATTTTGCGATATTTGCACCCTCTTGACGGTCTAGAGGTCAACAAATATTACTAATATTCAGTACAGCCCTTCTAATTACTTGTGCAGATTCCCTTAACCGTGGGTTGTTTTGTGACGTTCAGCTTTCAATTGTGGCTATTGATCGACTCGAAAAACACAAAAAATTAAGTTATCGGTCCACTTCATATATCTCCATTATCATCGAAAATTATAGGCGTTGTCCTTGACCATAACTGGAACCTCTTGGAAACTTTTAAAGTAATTAGCGCTATATTTCTGTCCTCTAATGTTAATGGGTTACTAAATAATATCTGAATACGTAAGCACCTAGAAATATTTAAGTTTTACTCCCACATACGACAATATAATTGGCATCAATATAAAGGCCAACCACTCCTCTTGGATATACTGTAAACTTCTCGGGTCTATGGAGTAAATATATACGCCATAAAATATATATTTTGTAATTTTTCACACAAAAGTCAGGGTCCATTTGATCCGCTATATATTGACCTATCTTTATCAAAACAGACATGTTTATTCTTTCGCCCGATCCCATTCTACATGCAAAATTTCAAGATGTTCGAGCCATTATTGCGGCCTCTGGAGCGACCAGAAAAACCGACAAAAATTTAGTATTTGGTCCATTTCATCCCCTAAATATTAACCGACCTTTCCCAAAAACAATAGGGGTCTTCATTGGCCAGAACCCATCCTACATGCAAAATCTGGTGAAGATTGGTCCATAACTGTGGCCTGTATCGTGTTTACAAATTATAATGGACAGACGGACGGACGGACACACATGTCTAGATCGACTCAGCTAGTCGAGATATGACGATCGGTATACTTAAAGGTGGGTCTAGGACCAATATTTCGCGGCGTTACAAACTTTTGGGGCTACACAAAGCTATAATACCCTGACAACATAGTTGTGTAGTATGTGCTACAAATACTAAAACAGGGAATTTTATTGTACATTTTATGGGAAGATTTTTCTTACCCTACACGATCTCAGAAGGTAAAATACGTAAAAAAAGGTAGAAGTGGATGACCCATCCATTCCACTTTTTATCGATCAAAAGGCGCTGGTTTAAGAAGATGTGTGAAAGCTTGAATTTCTCAGAAGATTTTGGCAAATAAATTATGGTATACCACTCGCTGTAATTTGGTATACCAAATGCAAAAAAAAAGTTCGATGAAGAAAGAACCGGGTTTCAAACTGTTGAACCATATCAACGCCTATTTATAAGGTCATCTAGGGAGACCAGCTGGATATCAGCTTCCTCTCAAGTTTGCTGTCAAAATCCATTGTGAATTGACTTCCATCATAAAAACGTAAACAAAGTCCAAATTTTTGACATTAGACTTTCGAAAAAAAATCCCAGCACACGGAACTACCGTTAAAAGGGGGCGAAAAGTCATAATTTTTGTTACCATATACGACTACAAAATACCAAATTACAGCGCATTTGGTTGAAAATATCGAAAATGGGAACCCGATGGATGGGAAATGAATGGATGGAAGATGGACCTTTATTTAAATTTTTTGGTGGAGAAATTGTTTACCCAATAAAAAGCCAATTTATCAAATTTCAGCGAATTCAAGAACCCCAAAATACCGGAAATTGGGTGGTAACCTTATATGGGGGCTACCAGAAAAAATTAACATATATTTATAATTATACTCTAGACCCACCTTTTAGTATACCGGTCGTCATATCTCGACTAGCTGAGTCGATTTAGACATGTGTGTCCGTCTGTCCTTTATAATTTGTAAACACGACACAGACCACAGTTATGGACCAATCTTCACGAAATTTTGCATGTCGAATGGGTTCTGGAGAATGAAGACCCCTATTGTTTTTGGAAAAGATCGGTTAATATTTAGGAGATGAAATGGACCAAAAACTTAATTTTTGTCGGTTTTTCTGGTCGCTCCTGAGGCCGCAATTATGGCCCGAACATCGCGAAATTTTACATGAAGAAGGGGATCGGGCCAAAGAATAAGCATGCCTGTCTTGATAAAGATCGGTCACTATTTAGCGGGTCAAATGAACCCTGACTTTTGTGTGAAAAATTACAAAATTTGTATTCTATGGCGTATATATTTGCCCCTGAAAGACCAAGACCCGAGAAGTTTATAGTGTGTGCAAGAGGAGTGGTTGACCTTTAAATTTATACCAATTATATGGTCGTATGTATTCAGATGTGGGAGTTACACTTACGTATTCAGACATTATTTAGTAACCCAATACCACACTAGAGGGCGGAAATATAGCGCAGATCGCTTTGAAAATTTCCATGAGATTCCAGTTATGGTCAAGGTCATCAGATAATAATTTTGGGATGAAGTTGACCGAAAACTTAACTTTTTGTGTTTTTGTTTTTACTCAATCTATAGGCCACAATTGAAAGCCCAACATCACAACATAACCCACCGTAAAGAGAATCTGGACAAGTACAGCCCTCGTCTACTGAATATTGCTAATATTTGTTGACCTTTAGTCGGGTATCAAGAGGGTGCAAATAACGCAAAGTTAGATTTTCGTGGAAGTTGTGTAGGTAATTATATGGTCGGCCCCGTCCGACCGTACTGCTCCGCTCACTGGTTTTTAATGTAGTTTAACGTCAAGTTTCATCGAATTCAGTTGAAAAAACGTGCTCGAGAACCTCAAAAATTTGGGGGTACCCCTATATTGGGGTTATGCCTAAACGTGACCCGATATAGCTCATCTTAGAACTGCCTCCAGACAAAAGACAACCCTATGAAAATTTTCAGCACTCTATTTCAATTCCTTCAGAAGAAAGCGTGATTGCAACAGACGTACGGACACGGCTAGTTTGTCTTAGAATTTTACCCTGATCGGGGTCGGAAATGAATATTTCGATGAGTTTCAAACGGAATGACAAAATTATTGTGGTGGAGGGTATGCATGCATCCAATAGCTTCATATTAATATATGTGCATATTTCTTCATGTATAAAAGGATCGCCATATTTTTCCTTCTGGGCTTTTCATATACTCACCCAGGTTTTCATCTCCAATATGAATTTTTAACACCCAACAATTTTGTCGCACAGTGATATAAGACCATAACATGTCGGCAAGAATGCTCACAATGTATTTGTATTCTCTAAACCATGCTTCCACATAGGATAAATATCTTCATGTTTGAGCTTTCTTATGCGAAAGTTTTAACACAATTCGTTTATCTGTACTCCAAAGTGTAATTTCGTAATGTTATTTATTAATAATAAAATTTTATTTTTGGTCAAAAATTATATGACCAGCTCAAATGCAATAATGAAATAATAATAACAATAAGGAACTGATAACAGGGTATTACGCACGCAACTCCACGCCAATTATATCACGTGCTCGAGTATAATATTTATTATGAACTTGAGGAAGAGCGAACGGAAATGAACCAAATGCCATTACATTAACAACTTTTTTAGATTTTTTTGTTAGCTGTTGTTCATAAGTAATCATGATTCAAAAAAAGTAATTTTTGAGGGTTTAGAGTTTAATAACCTCAAGCAGATAGTAAAGCAATGCTATTAAGGGTGACTTTTTAAGGGAAATATCTAAGAATTTGTTTTCATATGAAGAAAAAAATTCCAGGCAACATTGAATAAAAAATTGAGGACATTAAGGGGTTTTTTTGTTGGTGTTTATGGAAAACCTGTTAGAGATACCGATGAAAGAAAGAATTATAATTTGTATGGTAATAATAGGAATATTTATGATTTTAATTTAAAATGAACCGGTGTAATGTTGTCCATTTTTATACCCTTCACCACACTGTGGTACAGGGTATTATGTCTTGTGCATATGTTTGTAACAGGCAAAAATAATCGAGATAGACCCATGGTTCCTTTTGAGAATATGCATAAAATCACTTTCTGAGTCGATTTATGCATGTCCGTCCGTCTGTCCGTCCGTCCATGTATTTTTGTTAACAAAGTACAGGTCGCATTTATGATTCGATTTGGATGAAATTTGGCACAGGCCACTTAATTGGCCCAAGGACGAACCCTATTGAAATTGGAAAAAATCGGTTCAGATTTAGATATAGCTCCCGTATATATATTCGTCCGATTTAAGGTAAATTGAGTACCAAAGCCCTATATATCTTTTGATTTGCCCGAAATTTGGCATAGCGAAATGGATTAGGTCTAGAATGATGTGTGTTAAGTTTCCTGAAAATCGGTTCAGATTTAAGGTAAATGGAGTACCAAAGCCCTATATATCTTTTGATTTGCCCGAAATTTGGCATAGGGAAATTAATTAGGTCTAGAATGATGTGTGTTAAGTTTCCTGAAAATCGGTTCAGATTTAGATGTAGCTCCCATATATATCTTCGTCCGATTTAAGGTAAATAGTGTACCAAAGTCCCTATATATCTTTCGATTTGCACGAAACTTGACACAGCGTAATGAATAGGGTCTAGAATGATCTTTGTTAAGTTTCCTGAAAATCGGTTCAGATTTAGATATAGCTCCCATATATATTTTCGTCCGATTTAAGGTAAATGGTGCACCAAAGTCCCTATATATCTTTCGATTTGTATGAAATTTGGCATAGCGTACTTAATTAAGTCTAGAATAGTGCACGTTAAGTTTCGTGAAAATCGATTTGGATTTACATATAGCTCCTATATAAACTTTCGTCCGATTTAATGTAAATGGTATACCAAAGTCCCTATACATATTTCGATTTGCACACAATTTGCCATGGTGTACTGAAATGTGTCTGGAGTGATGTGTGTAAAATTTCCTGAAAATCGGTTCAAATATTATATATATAGCTGATATATATTTTTTCTTCCGATATTATGTAAATTGTGCACTAAAGACCCAAAGTTTGTCCGATTGCCACACAATTTTGTACAATAAACTGTAGTTAATATAAGTTAACCTCTGCCATTCTCATTAAAATCGGTTCAGATTTTGATATAGCTTCTACATATATATTTTCGGTCGATTTCACACAAAATTGACGCAAATTTAGGTAATTTTGTCCCATTGTAAGAAGCAAACCTATATCTGAACAAATGAAAAATTTAGTATAGGTTGCAGAATTCGACGTCTGTTAGCATACATCTGTTGAATATACCCAAAGTGGTGAAGGGTATCACATAGTCGGCCCCGCCCAACTTTAGTACTTTCCTCACTGGTTTATTGTTGCAGGATTTAAAAAATATTATAATTATAATACATTTTTTCTTCAAGAGGAAACTGATTATCTTTGGTAGAATATTATTTATGTTGATGAGTAAATAAACCAAAAATTATACTTGTCAGCTCGGTTCTGAAAATAGTAGTTACATTATCAAACATATTACTTTTTCCATAGTATTTTATACCAGAAGGAAATTTTCCCCCCGCGGACCATCATATCAATGTTCGTACAAGTAGTAATTTTACATTGTAACATCATACATTCAATATTATTAGTATAATGAAATTTGATAAGTTTATTGGCCAAAAGCCAATAACATACAAGGACAACTGCCATAGTTATTCCAATTAATTTACCAAGGGCTAACATTAAATGTTGAACTTTCACCCAGTTACAGCTTTACTATGTTGACCAATGTGTTATGACCCTGTAATAAATTTTTGTTAGACAATATATATGTATGGCATTACAACGGAAATATTTATTTTGAGATTGTGATACATACACGCACATATTTATTCAGTTGTAGTTGTCAATTGCAAACATCAACAAATATTGATACGGAGGTATAGAATATACACTTTAGGGGATGAAATTACTGAAAGCGGAAGAACACAGTGTCATAGGTGAAACTTTTTATTTATTTTTTCGGAAAGTAATACAGATTTTTTGGTTGCCCATATCGTAATACCTATATATAAATTATAACTAATTTATCTTCCTGAATATAATTCATTGTTGTAATGCTAGCCTTCCTTATATAGGTTGTCTGTGTGTGGAAAAATATTAATTTGTGTAAGTTGAATAAGGATAATTCAAAAAGATTAGAAACAGCTTCTCACTTATATTTTCTAGTTGTTGGGAGACTTGTTTTATAAATTGTATTTCTATTCGAATTATCATGCAAACAATGAGGCACAGTACCCCATACTTTTACTGTCGGATTGGCGAACATCATATTTTGGATTTTGTTTGATTGTTATGGACTCCGCAAAAGATGAACGGGATATTCAATTATTCGTTCAGGGTATTCAGACAGGCTTACTTTACAATGACAATAACCGATTTTAGGTATGCTTATGGTCCAAATTTTTCCGCCGAATTGGCTGCATTTGTTTCTCAATAAATAGGATAGCCTGCCTTTTTCTACCCTTCACCACACTGTGGTACAGAGTATTATGTCTTTGTGAAAATGTTTGTAACAGGCAAAAGGAAACTGACTCGTGGTTTCTTTTGAGAATATGCATAGAATCACTTTTTAAGTCGATTTATGCATGTCTATCGGTCCGTCCGTCTGTCCATGTTAAATTGTAAACAAAGCACAGGTCATTTATTTGGCCCAAGGACGAACCCTATTGAAATGGGGGAAAATCGGTTCAGATTTAGATATAGCTCCCATATATATTTTCGTCCGATTTAATGTAAATGGTGTACCAAAGTCCCTATATATCTTTCGATTTGCACGAAATTTGGCACAGCGTAATGAATAAGGGCTAAAATGATGTGTGTTAAGTTTCGTGAAAATCGATTCAGATTTATATATAGCTCCCATATATATCTCCGTCCGATTTAAATTAAATGGTGTACCATACTCCCTATAAATTTTTCGATTTGCACGAAATTTGGCACAGCGTATTAAATTAAGTTTAGAATGATGTGTGCAAAGTTTCGTGACAAAGTTTCGGTTCAGATGGAGATATAGCTCACATATAGAGCTTTGTCCGATTTTAGATAAATATTCCATCAAATTCCCTGGAAATATTTTGATTTGCACGAATTTTGGCATAGCGTACTGAATTATGTCTAGAATGATGTGTGCAAAGTTTCGTTACAATCGGTTCAGATTTAGATATTGCTCCCATATATATTTTCATCCGATTTAAGGTAATTGGTGCACCAAGGATCCTACATATCTTTCGATTTGCACGAAATTTGGTATAGCGTACTGAATTTCGTCTATAATAATGTTTGCTAAGTTTCATAAAAAACGGTTCAGATTTAGATATAGCTCCCATATATATTTTCGTCCGATTTGAGGTAATTGGTGCACCAAAGTCCCTATACATCTTTCGATTTGCACGAAATTTGGCATAGCTTACTGAATTAAGTCTAGAATGATGTGTGCAAAGTTTCGTAAAAATCGGTTCAGGTTTAGATATAGCTCCCATATATATTTTCGTCCGATTTGATGTAATTGGTGCACCAAAGTCCCTATTAATCTTTCGATTTGCACGAATTTTAGTATAGGGTACTGAATTAAGTCTAGAATGATGTTGCTAAGCTTCGTGAAAAGATCCATAACTAGGCCGATTGACACAACGTACTGATGTAATATAAATTAGTCTCTGGCAAAGTTTCCCTAAAATCGGTTCAGATATAGATATATAACAATCACGCGTCGTCTTTTAGGATACATATGTAGAATATACCCAAAGTGGTGAAGGGTATCATATAGTCGACCCAGCCAGACTTTACTACTTTCCTTACTGGTTTATCATTAAAGAAATTTTGCAATGCAAGAAAAAGATTATAATCGCTTGGTGCCAATTCCGGAAGGTATGTCGGATGCCTTAAAACTTCCCAACCAAACTCCCGTTTCTGGCGAGTCACGGTAGATGTGTGTGGCTTAGCGTTGTCCTAGTGGAATACGACACCTCTCTCAAAAAAAACAAAAAAATATATATATATATATATATATTCCAACGAGCATAAATCTGAAATTGTTTGATCGATACTTTACGAGAAATATATCAATACAGCCATCTGCCGAAAAAATAAAGGATTTATTTTCCCAAACTTAATATTTTTGGTGTGTTTCGGGTTACAAAAATGCTTTTCGAATAAAATTTCGGCATATGCTTACTTTTTTCTTATCCCGCATTATTCATTTACATACAGTACGTCCCGCCCGTTTTTCTTTCCATCGGAAGTTTACTCACTCGTTCCATAATCAATAGCTGTGGTATGAGGGTTTTTTTAATTTACTTCGAAGTAACTGTATGTATACATATGGTGGAAGGTATAATGCCATAAAGTCTTTTGGAATATGATAGAATTGAAACCAGTGAGCGGAGCAGTATAGTCGGATGGGTCCGGCCATACGATACCTCACACAACTACCGCGAAACTATAACATTCTGAGGATTTGTATTCCGAGCCTGGGCAATATTTCATGATAGTAGCACTCTCTTGCCCGATTAGAGGTCAACAGCACGTCTTCCTTACACTATCAACTTCTTGGGTCTATATCAAAACTGGCATGCTTATTCTTTTGCCCGATCCTACTTAATGTAAAATTTCGCGATGTTCGGGCCCTAATTGCGGCCGCCGGAGCGACCAGAAAAACTGACAAATATTAACCGATCTTTACCAAAAAAATAGGGGACTTCATTGGCCAGAACCCATCCTACATGCAAAATTTTGTGAAGATTGGTCCATAACTGTGGCCTGTGTCGTGTTTACAAATTATAATGGACAGACGGACGGACAGATATGTCTAGATCGACTTAGCTAGTCGAGACATGACGATCGGTACACTTAAAGGTGGGTCTATGACCAATATTTCGAGGCGTTACAAAGTCTTGGGGCTGCGCAAAGCTATAATACCCTGACAACATAGTTGTGTAGGATATAATTAGCTTTTTAAGGAAACTAGACTCGATTCTCTTTTTTTGAAAATGAGCAAAATTTAATGTTGTTTGCCCGAACTCTTTGAAGCAATTCGAAATACAAAAAAGAACAATGGGAACTCTCACACTTTGGCTCAGACCATAGCTTTTTTACCCGTAAAATGATGGATTCGGGTCAACTGCCGCACACCGATAACAAATACGAGGTGAATATTTTTTCTCTTGAAATTAGCCTTTTAAAGTTTTCGGAAACTTTGTTTCACTCACTGATTTTTTGATGGTTTTTAATATCCATCAGGTTTTGAAGCATAGAAGTAGTGATATTGACGTAATTATTCTTAAATTCGGGACACGGGCGCGTGTATTCGTGTGGTCGTAATACATTTTCTGGGCAACCTTATTTTTGACGAGCATCACTCGCCACCTTAAACCCCACAAACCAGTATCGTTTAATGATGCAGAGGATTCTCAAATTCTTAAGTTTCCCGAGTCCCAGATATGTCAATCTTGTTTGCTAACGTAGCCACTGAGATGGAAATATACAGGGTTGCCCATATTCGACGGACCCATGTTTTTTTTTTTTAATCAAAGAAAAAAATAAAAAATTGGCGGTCATTTTATTTGTTCCAAGTAGATTTGTTTACATCAATTTTTGAATATAATACCTCTCAAATGGCCGCATCTGGCGTTGATGACGTATTGTGCCCTTTTTGCTGCATTTTCCATCGTTTTTGCCAACATTTCGGCCGGAATAGCGGCTATTTCTTCGCGAATGTTGTCCTTGAGCTCTTCTACGGTCCTTGGCTTGTCAACATAAACCTTTGACTTCAAATATCACCAAAAGAAAAAGTCAGGCGGCGTCAAATCGGGCGAACGCGGTGGCCAATCCAAATCACCACTTTTCGACATCAAACGGCCCGGTAACAAATTCTTCAGAAAATCGATTGTTATGCGACTTGTGTGCGGTGGAGCGCCGTCTTGTTGAAACCGGAACTGCCTCATACGCTTTCGACGAATAATTGGCATCACAAAATTGGTCATTATGTCACGATAACGCTCCTGATTGAAAGTAAAAGCATGACCATTTTCATTTTGGAAGAAAAATGGTCCAATGACCGTTTTCGCACTAACGCCGCACCAAACTGTGACTTTTTCATCATGAAGAGGCACTTCTAGATTTTTTTGTGGCGTAAAAACGGCAATTTTGCTTATTTACGGTCCCATTCAATGTGAAATGGGCTTCATCGGACATGATAATTTTGTTCCAAAATTGCTCGTCATCTTCGGTCATTTCGATGACTCTTTGGGCCCATTCCAATCGACCAGGCTTGTCCGCAGCCAACATTCTTTGCGTCAATTGAATTTTGTACGGGAACAAATGTAAAGTGGACTGAGCCATGCCCAACTGCTGAGGACGGCGTTTTTTTGGGATGTTCTTGGGGACCTCTCAACACTGGCTCGTACGGCAGCGATATTCTCGGACGATCGCCTTGGTCGACTTTTATATGGCCTCTTCGGATTAGAAAGAGCCTTACCAGTCGAAAATTTTCGTATAAACGCTTAATGGTGTTCTTAGAAGGCGCACTTCTGACATTTTAAATGTCTTAAAAGCACGTAGAGTTTTCACAATTGACTTCTTCTGTTGAATGTAAATTTCAACGCGTGGCGTGTATTGGTTCATGGTAAAAATCTGCTTGGACTGACGCTTCAAATGCGGTATGTCATTAAGCGATGTGACATCTGTGTCAAAAGTTATGGCGTTGCCAGATGGGTCCGTGGAATATAGGCAACCTTGTACCTCACTTAAGAAGAATGAGATTCCGGATAATTTTTAATTCCTATGCCGAAGTTTATATGCCTTAATATTCAAATATTTCTATGAAATACGTCGTAACGACGTTTCTGAAAACCATATACCGCAGAAACAAATATAGGTGTTCTTCAGCACTTTGGGCGGAAGCAGAAATATTCTCAGCACAATTTGATCCACCATATTTCTGTTACGCTTCGACAAGGTGTTTCATTGAGATCCAAAATGCTTCTCCAGCATTTTTATAGTGAATTTTAATAATCTAATAAATATATACCAATTATGTATGTATCACTTGGTATGTCTCCAGTAAATTTAATTTAGATTTTTAGATATATTTCATATAGAAATATGTGTATACAATTTATAGTACACTGTGGCGTATGATTTCTATAGAATAAATAAACACAATACTCATTCTACCCCATGGACAAATAATTTCTTGATTCAAAGGATATGACAAATGTAATATTAAAACATACCTTTGGATTTAAACTGGACCCACACTTTAAATTTAATTACTCTCATTATTACCTTTGTTACTCGATGTTCTACTTCGAAGCCTCCTTCTTAAAGTTTGCAATACCATTGTTTTTTTTCATACACAACAATAATAATATAAGTTTTTATTTGTTTTTAATTTTCAGTTTTTTGTTTGATCCTTTGTTTATCTGTACGTTTTGTTGTTGTTTGTTTGTTTCTTTGTGCTATAAACTAAAAATTATGTTATTTAAATGACAATATATGTATGTATATAATTTATGTTTCTGTTTATACATTTTAAATAAAATGCCAATGGGCTGTTTTTATATACATATATGTGTTTCTTTTTTTTACCTGCTGCATTTTTTTCTTTGTTTTATTTCTATGATTGTTACTTAAAGACTAGATAAAATGTATTTATACACATAAACTTATATAGATAATAAAAATACTTACATTTACATACAAGTATACATTTATAGAAAAAACGAAACTAAGTCAAGTGTGATGTACACATAATAATATGTTTTACTTAAGACTATATCAAAATGAAAACTATAAATTAAAACATATATGTATATTTGATAAAAATTGTATTCTCTTAATAACTATTTTTGATTTTATTTTATTTATTTTTATTATGTTTTAAAAATATTTTTGTTTTTTATTTTCAGAAAATTATGACTAAAAAATTATTGCCATTTGTTTACAACTTCGTTTGAATTGTTCTAAATCAAATTTTGTTGTAACAAAAACAAAATATGGAAAATATTTGATTGTGGTAAGTGAGTGATGTTCGGTACAAAAAGTAACTTAAATCTAGGAAAATAATTATTACATAGTTATTTATTATTGTATTTAATTTCTTGTTGTTTTGGGGAAACTCATTGGTTTTTGTGAATTCCTGAATTGCGAATTCCTGAATGCAAAAACTATCTCGGAGAAGAAAATTTTTTTGAAAGTTAGTTAAATTTAAAAGTATAAATAGTAAGGGTTTCGGAGGTTAACAACATGTTAGACAATGCAAATAAAATAGTTTTATACAAAGACACATATTTTTTAAAATGTATTTTCACCAATTTACTAAAGAATCTTGAAACGTGAGTCAGAAGTTATGTATAGATTAAGTTATATTCATAAAAATTATATTTTTCTCTGGAAATATATTTTTTATGAATTATGTTAGGTCTGAACAAGGTTCATATATAAGGCCATCTTCTATTTACATTTCAAAATCTCTCGAAAAGTATTTTAACAACTTTCCACTATTTTTCGACTTATGACTTGACCATTTTGTGCAAAAATTATTAATGTATCAACTAGAATCAATCCAATTTGTGATTTCCTTCCTTAATTCTTAATATGTGTGTTGTTGAAAAAGTTTAATCGTCAGAAACAGTTTTTTTTTTTTCAAAATTCCGACATTCTGTAACAACACCTTCTATTTTGGTAGAGATTTTGGTTTTCAGATATTCCTGAGAGCGGAAACCATGTCCGCGCGGGCATGAAGGACTTTTCTTTCATAAAAACGAAAATGTAATTTTTTTAGTATATCCTTCAAATAATAATATAAAAAATTAACATGTACATTCCCATTTAAAACAGAGAAAAATTTTAAATCGTGAGTGGGAGAGGTAGTCCCCATATGTTGAATAATTTGAAATTCGTAAAAGTATTTGCCAGTAATGTTACAGGATTCCATTAGAAGACTTTATCAGATATGTCCCATTCTATGGAGCATGTGAAATTCTCTTCGATTTTGCCAAAGTTTAGCAGTTAATAAAATATCGTCTTGTGGACGATCATAACTGACGAAATCAACTCAACAAAGAAAAGCGGTCAGATTTCCTCAAAAAATGTGCGTCAACGGAAATAGCTAAGAATATACAAATATTACAATTATTGCGCCGGAGTTCGAGAAAGTAAAACTCTTGCTCTTTTGCCATCAAATCCTAATTTTTGTGCAGACGGAGAAAACTAACTCTTCATAAAGAGGAACACAAAGGCCATAAAACGGCGATTCAATAAGTTCGTAAGGACAACATGATCATTAATCTTGTGGACGTCGGAACGTCAATATCCGTTTTTGTAGTATCACAGAGGAATGGAATTCTTAAAAAAAATATTTCCAAGTCTAAATTGATCTGCGACAGATACCAGCCCAGGGACACCTCAGGTCTGAGTCTGCTTACAAAATGAGATATACGACGGACCAAAACTACTGAAGTGTTTGTAGGAAATTCGTATGGAAGAGAGAATAATTATATAATATCAGAAAGAACTTTAGTGATTCGAATTCCGGAGCGTTCCTCATAGTGTCAACACTGAGATAAGACGTCTCCCAGCATGTATGGGTTATATTAATCTGATTATAATTCATACGAGGGCATAGTAATGAAATGTCGAATATTAATCATAAAAAAAGTTTATAATTATTCAATTTATTCTCCAGCATCCTTAGCATCCGTTATACAATTTTTAATGTTCTCAAGAAAATTATAGAATCACTTTTTCCATCCGATACCTCTAAAACAGGAACACTTCAACAGCATCTTCTGGCGACGGAAATGTCTTATGTGGAGAATAAATCGAAATCAGTGGGTGACAATTCAGGATTGTAAGGTGAATTAATCATCACTTCCACATGAATTGGGCAATTTAATTCCTAAGTCGGCAAAAGGGACTACGTTATTCGTCAAGTTCCATAGATCTTTTTATGTAAGGGAACCCCAATCAATACCAATGCTTGTTAAGGTTTGTAACTTTGCACATATATATTTGAAGATTTAAAAGAGAAGAAAAATAATATACAAAACATTTTTGTTATTGTTTTGTTGTTGTTTTTTGTAATTTAAGAAAAGTCCTTATTTTTAATGGCGAACATGATAACTCCTCACTGGAACATCGGAATCCGAAAATTCCAACAGTGTTAGAAAGAGTACCTGTCTGGCTCTCGTATGAACTAGGATTATTGACTTCGCTCTAAAATTAACAAAATGGTGGACCTTTGTAAAAATATTTTTGAAAAATCGCCGAATTTTGACCAAAAACCAAGTTAAAAAATAAGGAAGATCTTCGCCGATTGGCTTTATCCTAGTTCATACGATAGCTATACACTCACAGAGAAACGTGTAACAATTTGCAATCGATTGGGTTATTATTATTTTTTGAGTTATCGTGCCCGCCATTCGCAAAAGAGAAAAACGCGTTTAAAGTTGGAGAAGCCCTTTAGCCGTCACTTGATGCTGACACAATAAATCGGCTATATCTTCAAGGGTTCTTGAGATTTTCACTTGAAATGTTGTAGGGACATTCTTGAATTAGTGTAAATTCGAATTAAATAAAAAATTTGACCCCGAGAATGGATGGGGTCCCCTTAAATCGTTAAATCGAACAAGAAAATCTAAATGAACGATTTGGATCAAAAGAAACTAGCTGAACGAGAGGAACAAAGAATCTATATGAAGAAAAGAATCGGACCTAGTACAAATCGTTCCTTTTGAAGAATTGATAAATTGTTCGTTCCTAAACGACCCTTGTTGAAGTTAATGTGATAGAGCTCGCATTATCGTGGTGCACAATGATTCTATTTCTCTTCTTAATTGTTTGAATTACTCCGAAGACTTCAGACAAGCAAATTGTGGTATACTACTCCTAATTCACCGTCCTACAAGCGGAAAAGTCGTCAGATGACCATTTGTTTCGATTTTTTTTTGTATTTGTCTTTTCTTAGAAAAGCCTTACTGTCGATTGCGGTTTTGTGTCAGCCGCATTCGCATTGATGATTATCGTTGATTCGAAGAACCGTGATCGCTTTCTTTTCAAAATTTATTTACATCATTCCACACGAGTCGGTTTTGGGGCGATTGTCAAATTTTGCGGGATCTAAGTTGAACAAACCTATTTTACGGCAATACAAATGTACAGCCTGGTGGCAGAAATGTCCAAGGATGGCTCTATCTTTCTCAAGGATGACTGTATGTCACATGATGATCTAGCATGTTCTGTGGCACAACGCCCTTTTTTGTAGACCTTTACATCTTTGAGCGAGCCTTGACCACGATTGAAGTCATTGAATCAGTTTTTACAGTGTTTTTAGGATGGCGCTTCATCGTTACATACAAAAATGTATGCCCATCTATGTTATATTTCGGATATTTTTATATGCTAGCCAATTTAGGGTCGTTTAAATATCTTTTATATGGAATTGGACAATTGGCGTTTTATATCATTACTCATTCTTTTGAACTAAACTTTGTTGTATGAGAAAATTTTCGTGACAAGAGGGCTGTCGTATCTTCTCTTCTTGAGTGAAAAAGTCAAATATTAGACTGGTAAATCTTTTGTTGAATTTTACATTTTATCAAGTCCAAAAATACTTATATTAACCATAGAGCGGTCCTATGAATATTATGTGATATTTAAAGCCAGCAAGTTTTTGATTCGATGAGTTTACTATCAACTTTATATGACAAATGCGAGAGCTATCGTGCACACCCCACAGGCAGACGGCGTGCATTTCTAAATCGATTCCTGATTTGGTCCAATGACACGTAGTGTCTACAAGGAATATTTCAATTATGTTTTCGGCCAAAATATAGTCCTGATTAACATTAGAATAATGTCAGATAGTGGCAATGTATGCCTATTCATACATTTCGATGTAACATTGTTCCTGGAGGTTTAAAAAAAAAATTTTAATTTGCAATTTCAGACTTCTCTGTCTGTATTTTCAAGCCAGATATTCACTTCATGGTCGACATTTGAAATAAATAATTGAAAGCCAATATATAACAAAATATTCCTCTTCCTGAGATAGCTTTCTTTGCAAAATAATGGGTAACTCAAAATTAAAATAAATTTTTCCCTTTACAAAAACCACCACGGCGACCACTTCTGATGCTACTTCTCGGATCATTTCGGGGCATTTGTTGTGACTCGGACTTCTCATTTTGCATTTGTGTTTGATTTTTCTCCGCTCTCTGCTTTGGTGGGGATACCTTTCCAACTTCTTCTCCGCCACCATCATCTCCTCCCCCATCATTTTCTTTATTTGGCAGTGATATGACTTTTTGCATTGGTGTAGGTGTTGGTGTAGGCGCATGTTGTGGTGTATCGTCGTCATCCAACATCATTAGTCAGCTAAAATCCGGTCCGTCGCCATCATCCGAACAACCTGATATTGTTTTGTGGAATGTTGCCGGTGCCATGAGAGCACGAGCCGCAATCATTTGGAAATTCTCGGAGGCTCTGAAACCACTGCGTGTACAAACACAACGACAGACGATGCGTTTAAAGGCGATGCGAAACTCGTGAGAGAACAGGGCGTAAATGAGAGGATTTATGGCAGAATTGCAGTAGCCCAGCCAGAAGAGTACTGAGAAGACGGTTGGTTGGATGCATTGTTCGCAGAAGGCTCTTATCAGATACATGGTGAAGAACGGCAACCAGCAGAAGATGAAACCGCCAACAATAATGGCCAGCGTTTTGGCAGCTTTGGTCTCCACTTTGAAACGTTTCACCTGAAATTTGACAGATCTTTTACCACGATGTTTTTTATTATCGTTCTTTTTGGCCACCATATTAAAACGATTTGGATGTGACTCCATGGGTCGGGCATTCGGTGAGGTGGATGAATGTGAGGCGGCTGGTGATTCTGCTGTTGATGTTGCCGAATCTACATTGAAGGTGGTTTCTCCAATATCCAGGAGGCTACTTTTAAATGAACTACGTCGTCCATTGGTCAGTGGCGATACATTGGAGGCCGCTGCCACTGTTGTACTAACTACCGAAGCATAGGTGGGTGGTGTACTGTTTATGGACATATTTGAGTCCAATACATTTTCCGACGAGGGAAATGACACCTTTATCGAGATTTTCTCATGTCTCTGTCTAGGAACTCTCATTGATGTTGCCCTCTTGGGTATTGTCGATGCATGCATGTGGCCACCCATGCCAGCCGACTGGTGGTGCAGTGGCAACATTTCCTCATTATTACTATTGACACTCAGTGTTGAGGACATCGAGTGCACTGAGAGCGGGGTACGCTGCGGTGTCGAGCACGGTCTTCCCCTGTGTATTCTCAGCACCAGTTGTTGTGATTCTTCTTCACGATTGGCACGACTGGATGATGATTCCTGAGTGCATCCTGTAACATAGTAACACATTGTGGAAGTGGTTGATAAGGGTAGTTGTTCTTAAAGTCATTTCATAAATTGGAACAATTGGATGAATGCAAATGGGGAACAATTTAGAGAAAGATACAGAATTAAGAAGTAGGAGAATCAAAAATTACAACGTTGACAACATTACCAAGACAAAATGGAAATGGAACAACATTCAGATGGTGAACACTGGGTTAGAGACTAGATAAAAAATGTCTAATTTTATTATAAAAAAACGTACTTTCAACCACAACATTCATAAGAGGGACATACAGAAAAAATGGTGTTAATAAAAACAATTTGATTTGGTTTTTGTATGTTATATAATAAAAATGCATTTATAAAAATTGAGGACAAGAGAAAAAACATGTTTACAAAATATGGTTTTCAATATGTTTAGTTACAAATGTACAAAATTTGTTACAATTAGAGATTAATAATACAAAAAAATATGAAGAGAAAAAACAACAAATAATAACTATTAAAAGACATTGCTATTAAATTTAGATTCTTTGGATTTGGTATGGGTAAAATGTGTGACACACAAAAAATGGTTTAAATTACAAGGTTTAATATTCAAGGCAAAAAGGATTTTTATTGGAAAAAAATAATTGTTACTTACTTTCTTGATTTCAATGAATATCATACAATACTGAATATTTTTCGAATTAAAGCTCATATAATTATAAATCAAATAAAATACCTATTAAACTATCATACGTTTCGTTTGAGTTCCTTCAAACCCCCTAATAGTAGTCTGACATTTAAATGGGCCCATTTTATTTTATACCGAGCTATTACAGGTATTTTAAGTTTCGACCTTTTGGCAGAGGGTATAAAAAGTACGGTCCGGCCAACTTTACTACACAAATTCCCATATCACAAGTTCAATAATCTAGTTCTAGTCGTGAACTCAATCTACCAGTACACTTTGAGTGCGAATTTCTGAAAAACACCATATATATAAAATATACAAATTTTTTACGATCACCATACCAAAGTTCGAGATTCTTAGTACTATTTATGTATTTCGTTTATTTTAATACACACTTTATAGCCATTTCGATAAAACGACTCTTTTTCATATCCCTAATCCATCCAGCAATACCCATACTCAGTTCTTAGATTTAAACTTCATCCGTTCTCCATTTCAATTAGACATCATCGTCTTATCTCAATTCCAGACACAATCAGTTCCAAGAATTCCACCCATATTTTGACCTAATCCGCCACCTCGCTTACCCAATACTTATGGTAGGAAATGTAAATGTTTCGTACACTATTAGCACAAATTTTCAAAACCCCTTTGATTCCTTCACCCTACACTATATGTTAGATTCTTATAGGTATAAGGAACTAGTAGGAATTTGATAACTCTGATATATTTCGAATACAAACTAACTTTTGTCCGGATTGTCATCATTATATAAATTTGTAGCAAGTTCGCTATAACCGAATTGTAATAAATTAAAAAAAAAGTTCGCTACAACCGAAAATCGTTATAAGAGTAAAGATTTGTATGAAAAAATATATGTTAAAACTTCGGGACCAGGAAAAGTGTTTGCTACAAAGAATGTTCGTTATAACCGTTGTTCTTTATAAGCGTAATCGACAGTACCAATTTCTCTCTTTCAAAAAAAAAAAAAATCGACAGATTGTTGAAAAGTGGATCATTAAACCTCGGAATTTGTCTAAATTTACCATTTTTAAGTTTTAACCCCTTGCATCTACGGATATGATCGGATAAATATACCGCAATTTCAACTAAAAAGGAATACTGTGGAATTGGCCTACGATTAACCGTTTTGCACCTAAGTGCTTTTTATGCAATGTACATTATAAGACTAGTCGAGACTAGGTCAGCCAAAAGATAATAAATATTTTATTAGGCATTCATTGGTAAGATGTACATTTCCAACACCACACAAAGGTTAAAAAATTTTAAAAATGTTGACACTGGGTGCGATACACCAGAGGGTACAAACCGACAGGTCCCATCTTCGGACATAATCTAGGCGAGGAAATTGGAAAATTTGACCCTTTGTAGGGCAGACACCAGAAGTGAATCAACGGGTCCCATCATTGGATATAATATCGGTAAGCTAAACATGTTACAATGTGCAAAATTTCGATAAAATTGGAAATGCAGTTCGTTTCATATAAGATTTACAAACTTTCCAAATGTTGACCCTCTGTCGAGGATGTACTATAAAATGCTTTTTCAGCACACTTTTGACCATTTTTTGAAGGAGGTACCAAAATGAGTTTACCGATATTCCCCAATTTCAAACATTATTTGAGTTTGAAAGAAATATTACGATGTGCAAAGTTTATATCAAATCGGTCATACCATTCGCCTTATATAGGATTGTTATATATTGAAATTATGACCAGTGTGTGGAGGAGGTTGGAAGAAATATTATGATGTGCAACGTTTGGGTGAAATCCGTTACTCGAGTTATCGTGCGCACCAGCCAGACGTCTGTTTGTCTGGCTGGTGCGCACGATAACATTTTTAAATCTCCAGATTTTTTGAAACGAATTTGGACTAAAAAACATGGGGCCTAAAACCAATATGTCGTATATAGGAGCTATATCTAAATAAGAACCGAGCCAAATAAATAAGTAGTGCCAAGTTTCATTCAATTCGGATCATAAGTACGACCTTCTTAAATGGACTCAAAAAATTATTCCATGCATTTATTCAAAAGTAATCATGTCTTATTCAAAAGTCTTCTTCTTGGCATAACCGCCATTTATTTTCGTCGTCGATTTTAATGGAATTCGATAGTAAACATTTTGAAACTGAGGAAACCCGAAAATTAAGCCACAATATTGACAGGTGTGAGCGTGACAAACCCCTTTCTACAATTTGGAAAATACACTTTTTTTCAATTTTTTGTAATTTTTTTTGTTAATTGCAATTGACCTATTTTTTCTCAGATACTAAATTGTAGGAAAATTCAATCTGTAGTGGACTAGAACGTTTTGGGAATAATAAAGAACTAGGTTTCTTATTTGCAAAAGTTGACTTAGAGTGGATCTTTCAGCCCATTTATCTTTACCAGGTCGTTTAAAATTTGTTTGTGTTTCCCTTACAATTTTGCATGTCTATCTGTTTGTTGATATCACGCAATTTTCATATGGAAAAATAAATTAAACTTTTTGGAATTTTGGATTCGCCGGAAATCGGGTTATATTACCATTGGAACAAATCTTAATCCGTTCAAAAGTTACAGACGTTTGGCCAGGAAAAAACTATGTGATCTATTTTAATTTCCAAGGAAAAAGAATTGGGTTTAATATGATATGTTGGGTTTCCTACCGAAAATTTAATTATTATTTTTTTTTTTTGCATTTTGGATTCACCTGGAAGCGGTTATGTTAACGATTTAACATGTTGACTATGCCCTATGTTACCTTTGTTAGGGTATTATCGAAAATGTCAATGGGAATGATAATTTTAGTATTATTTGTCCTCAGTAGATCAAGTTTTTGGCAGAATAAATCGACTTCATGATAAACTTTGTATAAATTTTAAATTCTGAAGTGTACTATTTTAAAAGTCGTCGGAAAAATTATCCGCATACTAATAACAATTTCTTTAAACTTTCCAAACTGAATTTTAACATTCTTGATACATGTTCATCCAAAACAATTGTAATAAGTTGGCATAATCAGCTTCTTATTAAAACATAGTAATCGCCGTACAAAAATTCTAAATTCCAGCTACTTTCGGTAACAGAATATTTTTTTTTTGTCCCCTTTACAATATTTTGTGTAGTTAAAGTAAGAAATTCGATGATTCCAAGTTTCAAGATTCTATGTCTATTATTTTACTTAGTACTAAATGCACTAATTCCTCTTATCTCATCATTAAACAGAAACCGCATTCTATGTACTCAGTTTATAGATTCCAGATCTATACATTCGCGCAATACTTATTATAGATTACTTCAATGCAAATCACCAAACCAACATCTCCATCTTTACTTATATCAGAACTGATGATAATAAATGTGGATAACTTTTTTTGTTCTCTTTGTATAAATGTTGCTCCTTACCTCAACCCAATAGACCAACAAAGACAATCATAGCTTCAATAATACACAAACTTTTTAATCCAACTTTTTACGTTGCTTATTGTAATGCCAAATTTTATTACTCTATTGTGTTTTTCATAAGACACGTAGAATATATGCCCTGTGGATATGGTATGTCAATTATGTTGAAAATTCTACATATTAATTGCTGCAATAGATAGTTGTTCCTCTTGTCCTATAAAACTCCCTAAAACTGAAAAAAATACCACCTTACGTATGAGTATTATTTAAAATATTCAGTATTGCGTATACGCCATGAGGTGCATATTATGAACCACAACAATTTTTACCTCTTTTTGAAACAAACAAATATTCATTCATTACAAAGTCGGATTTAAATACAATAGCAAAAGTTTTTCTTTTAACCGAAAAAATGTCTCGTTTAATTTGTTTTCACTCCATAAAATGTTACCAAGTTTAATTAAAACCAATTACCAAAGAATTTTTTTGCACAAAACAGTAAACAAACAAAAAAAAACATAATTAAATTTTGAAGTTAAGACAAAGCATGTTTTGTGTTGTTGTTTTGGTGGAACATAAATTACGAAATAAATTTGTTTGTAAAAAACAACAAAAGAAATAAATTTTTACACTTCTTTTTTCAAGAAATTGCACGCCAATGACAAGATGAAAATAAAAACGAATAAGATTTCAATTCAAGGACAAAATTTGAGAATGCAAATAAATACAAAAATTTTGATAAATATTTAACAAAGTATGAAATTTTTGATTGTTACACAATTTTGTATTGTTGTTGTGTTGTGTTGTTATGTCAGTTATAATGTTCGTTTTTGTGTATATTCCTCTTCTTCTTTGCTTTATGAATGCTTCAATTTCCACATAATTTTCCTTGGAATGGAATTTTTTGTATTATTACTATTTACAGATTAGTCTTAGGCCTGATTCAATAAAAAAAATATTAATAAAATTCATTGTTTTATTCGTTCGTTTGGCTGTTTTCTATGCCGGGTTCACTACGGGTTTTCTATTTTATTATTTAAGCAAGGTTTTGGTTTTAGCTGGTTCTTCGTTTTTTTAATTACAAATGTTCAGGGATTTTTTTATTTATTTATTTTATTTTACATACTTACATTAGCTTGTTTTTTGTTATTGACAATATTTTTTATATGAGATTATTGGAAAAAAAATCTTAGCTATACATTGGATGTTACAGACATTATCTAGTAATTATATTAAAATATTTAATGCATTTTTATGAAAAACAAAAACAAATAACTAAATATTTAATTAAAAATTATATACTTACAATTAGTTTTTTTTTTTAATATGTTTTTGTGTATATATGTATAATTGTGGTGTTATGTACGAGTATGCAGCTTAAAAAATAATTATTCATTCATGTTGACAATGTTGTAAATATGTTTACATTTTTTATGTTGTGTATGAAAAGAATGCAATGGTGTTATTTTTCCTAATAATATTTTTCAATGACTTTTTTATGAGTAGGTATTGTAATATTTAAGGTTTGGATTTCTGATGGTATAATTTTATAACAAAAAATAGATTTATAACTTTCAATAAGTCCCTTATTCCTGAAATGTATGGCAAAATTGTATTTTTTACAATACCCCTCCCAATCCATTGATGGCTCTACTAAAATTAAATGTTTCAAACGGTCAAAAATTTTTCCGGAATCAAACATTACAAAATTTACATTATAATCTTAAATTGAAATTGAGTGAAATATTAGGAACAACCTCTATATGATATTATTCACCAATATATGGGTTAGTTATTCGGAGGATATATATATATACAAATAGTATTGTTCAATATGTGGTTATGGGTAAAATATGCGTTCACTATTTCGCTCCAAACTTTACACGAAATTCCAAGTGAAAAGAATCACTATAGAAAAATACTACAAATGGTATTGAATATTTTAATTTTTGGCTGAGCTTGGGATAATTTTCTATGGCTATATTGTAAATATCGTCCTATTTGTGTACATAGTTGTGTAAGTTGTCAGGGTATTATAGCTTTGTGTGACTCGAAAAGTTTGTAACGCCGCTAAATATTGGCCGTGGACCCACATTTTAGTATACCGATCATCATATATCGACTAGCTGAGTCGATCCTAGGCATGTTTGCTCGTTTGTCTGTCCACTATAATTGTAAAATAGATACAGGCCACAATTATGGACCAATAGTCATTACAAGTAGGATGTGTTCTGGCCCAAAAACAAAACATATTGATTTAGGTAATGATCGGTTAGTACTAAGGGGATGAAATGGACTAACAAGTTTATTTTTGTTGGTTTTTCTGGTCGCTCTAGAGTCCACAATTATCCGAACATCAAGAAAGATAGGGGTCTGGCTCTAAATAAGAATAACAGTTTCGATGAAGATCGGTCAATTTTAGCAGGTTAAATGGACCCAGAATTCTGTGTGAAAAGTGACAAAATTTGTATTCTATGGCGTACGTATTTACACTGAAGAACATATATCCGATTATATTGTTCTATATACTCGGATATGGGAGTTATACTAAGATAGTTAAAGGCGAATCGCTACGAAATTTTACACGAAGTTCCGTTTGTGACAGTACAAATTTCGGTGGTCAGATGATATTTAGAAACTTTTTTCTGTACAATTTTCTAGTCGCTCTAGAGGCCACTATTGTAAGCCGAACAATATATTGAATTGTATGGCGTAAATGTTTACTCCGAGTATCCATGATTCGGAAATTATGCCAGGGTTCGGTGGTAGTTGTGTAGGGTATAATATGGTCGGTCCAACCGACTATACTGCTCCGCTCACAGGTTATTTTTTATTTTTTCAAGGACTATCAGATTTATAGGCGTGGATTGTTTAAATTTTGTCTTATATAGTCGTACAATTTTTTAACGAGTATTTTGCAAGGACTAACTTACATATATAGGCGCAGATTTTTTAAAGTGTATTTTTGAAGGACTGTCTGACATCTTTTAAGGAGTATTTTTGAAGGACTATCTGATATAAAGGCGTGGATTTTTTTAAGAGTATTTTTGAAGGACTATCTGATATATAGGCGTGGATTTTTTAAAGAGTATTTTTGAAGGATTATCTGACATTTTAAAGAGTATTTTTTAAGGGCTATCTGACATATAGGCGTAGATTTTTTAAAGAGTATTTTTGAAGGACAATCTGATATATAGGTGTGGATTTTTTAAAGAGTATTTTTGAAGGACTATCTGACATTTTAAAGAGTATTTTTTAAGGCCATCTGACATATAGGCGTAGATTTTTTAAAGAGTATTTTTGAAGGACAATCTGATATATAGGTGTGGATTTTTTAAAGAGTATTTTTGAAGGACTATCTGACATTTTAAAGAGTATTTTTTAAGGCCATCTGACATATAGGCGTAGATTTTTTAAAGAGTATTTTTGAAGGACTGTCTGGATAATTTTTTAATGAATATTTGAAAAACATTTAAAAGCCTATCCGATTTTTGAAAATATTTTCAGGGACAAAATTAATTTTTGTAGGAATATTTCTCAAGGACTAGTAGACATATTTAAAGTACTAGTATATAGATATATTTAAAGATAGGCATAGCTTCCATATAAGGTACCCCCAATTTTCCATATTTTTTTTGGTTCTTGAGGGCGTTTTTCAACCGAATTGAATTGAAATTTGGTACATTGGGTTCTTATTGGGTAATTAATATCTCCACAAAAAATTATTTGGTAACAAATCTCCCTACCAAAAATTTTTAATTTTAGCCCCCTTTTTGGGGTAGTCCCCATATAACCCCTTTTTAATACCCTTCACACACTGCATATTATGTCTTTGTGCATATGTTTGTAACAGGCAAAAGGAAACGAGATAGACACATGGTTCCTTTTGAGAAAATCCATAGAATCACTTTCTGAGTCGATTTAAGCATGTCCGTCTTTCCGTCCGTCCATGAATTTTTGTGAACACAGTACAGGTCGCATTTATGATCCGATTTGGATGAAATATGGCATAGGTCACTTATATGGCCCAAGGACGAACCCTATTGAATTTGGGAAAAATTGGTTCAGATTTAGATATAGCTCCCATATATATCTTCGACCGATTTAATGTAAATGGTGCACCAAAGTAACTATATATCTCTCGATTTGTACGAAATTTGGCAAGACGTAATGAATTAGGACTAGAATGATGTGTGTTAAGCTTCGTGAAAATCGGTTCAAATTTAAATATAGCTCCCATATATATTTTCGTCCGATTTACTGTAAATGGTGCACCAAAGTCCCCACACATCTTTCGATTTGCACAGCGTAATGAATTAGGCCTAGAATGATGTGTGTTAAGTTTCCTGAAAATCGATTCAGATTTCGATATAGCTTCTAAATCTGACAAAATGAACAATTTATTATCGGCTGCAGAATAACATGTTTATGGATCCAATTTCATTTTACTGGTCCTTTTAAAATGCGACGTCTTTTAGGATTCATCTGTTGAATATACCCAAAAGAGGTTATGGGTATCATATAGTCGGCCCCGTCCGACTTTACTTTCCTTACTTGTTTATATTAAAATAGTTATCTGATTTGTTCCTCGTTTTGGGTTTGGTTCTAAGGGGTTTGTTCATTTCACCTACGGAGGATATCAGATAAAAAACTAGAATGTAAGGTTCGATAATGAACTATATATAAACTATAGCCCGCATTTAGGTCTAACCCTCATATAATGATAACTACCGATTTGCGGTATTTTTATTATTTAGCGTAAAGGAAGTAATTGTGATGGAAAAATGTTAGTTTCGAAATGGAGCTATATCAGCCATCAATTAGACATAGCCCCTCATATAATAATAATTACAAATGTTTTCCTACACGATGTAATCAACATTGGTTCCGATTAAGGTATTTAGCCTCCAGGGACGTATTTACACATTTTGTTTCTGCAATACCAATTTTCATATAGCAACAGCAGCTTCCATCCAACCTCCTGAAATAAAACCTGGGTTCGTAAAGATAATAGTTTGTACAAAGTTTGGTTCAAAACGTGGATTCAATTCGCATGTATTGGATATAAAAATATTGAAAATTTTGACCCTTTGTGGGGAAGGTACCAGGGTCTTTTTTTCCTATTTGTTCTAGTCTTAGTTAAGATAATAGATTATACAAAGTTAGCTTCGAATACCATGCACAATTTTGAACATTTTGTGTGGGAGGTACAAGAAAGAGTGGACCGATATTCCCCATCTTCGAACTTGAGCTAAATTTGGAATGAATAACAAGATTTGCAAAGTTTATATGAAATCCAACTTTTCTGTAACGGATTTGGTGTCTAAAACCAATATTTCTATGAGGCACATTTTCACCTTATTAAGGTGCTTACATTTGCCATAAGACTGAGGGTATTAATATCCATTAAAAATTGCTGAAATTTGAATTTTGTGTACATTATGGTTTTTGGTATGTTCCCTATTTTTCCATTTCAAGTACCTGTCAGTATACCTATGTGAGGAAGATGTTTTCGAAACCTTAAAAATACGCAACTGGATGTAACCTTTTTAACAAGCATGGACATATGTAGATCATTCTCTGTATAAATGGGTTTTTCCTTACAGGAACCCGTTAGGTGAAATTACCTTCAATACTGAAAATCGGACATAACTGGGACCGTTATTAATATTTTTAGGGGCAATATTTGACAGATCATTATAAAAAAATTACACCATTATATCAGTTTTCAGTCATTTCGGTTAAAAAACTTGCCACCAATTTGAAGGGGATATTGGACCACTATGTATAATTTTTAGTATAATAATTTGCAACTCAATGTACACGCAAAGTCCCAAACTACAGCCAATTCGTGTAAAAAACGTGTCTTATATTGGTTAGCCTAAAAATGGGGACAAATATTGATTGCGCTATACCAACACATGAACCTATATATCCACATTCAATACCAAATATTCTTGAAGAAATATCAATGTATGTGCAAAATTTTAAAGGCCTATATCCCGAAGGGAGGTTTGTATAAAAAAATATTACTAGGAAAAATTTAGTAATCACCCTATTAACGGCAACGTTTTATATATTCGGGGTTTCACATCATAAAAATGTCACAAAAATCATCATTTGAATAAAAAAAATACTTCCATTGGAAATATATTAATAATGAATATTTAAAAATATATTCTTCGGAAGTCGGATTAGATTTTTCTCATGAATTCTTCTTCGGAAGTCGGATTAGATTTTTCTCATGAATTCTGACACTGAAGTTCTGGTTCATATTTTTTTTAAATGTACACTTCAAAAATTATTTGTTCTACAGTTGCAATTTATTTGGTTATGGGATATTTAGATTAATGTTTTATTTTTATCGCATATATATCTGATTTTATTCGAGTTCCGCCACTTTAAAAATGTCTATAAACACTCCTTTGTAATTCAACATAATTAATTTCAGTATAAATATATTGATACTTAAAATATTTTCACTTTAATTATAACATTCCACCACAGAGAAAAAATAAATCCCTATTGGCTCAAACAAACCTAACACCAATACAAACACAAAAAATTTAATGACTAACTAAATCTTGGAGGGGTTTAATGTTCTCTTATCTAATCCTCCGCGCACATCCACACATCAACAACAGTGTTATGTTTTTATTTGTTTAATTTATTTTCTTTCCATTTTTTTTTTTTTTTGCTTTGCCCAGCCCCAACGGCATTTTCTTTTGTTTTTCGGATTCAAATTCATTAAAGCTACTCGGCCATGATGTTTGCCATCGAGCGTAACTGGTATTTCTACAGCTAAAAATATAACTATAAAGACCAGCAGCAACAACAACAAAATCGACAGAGAAAGGAAGGAAATAAAATCACTGACTATCTTCCTTTGGTTGGTGAGTGAGTATCCCTCTCCCTCCCTTCCAAATATACGGCTAATGATGAAGGTTAAAATTGGTTTTGTTTACCGATGTGACCCATATTTAACTATGGCTAGCTATGTGTTCATGTTTCTTATTTTTATTTGTTTATGAAAGCCTTTGTTTCAATATTCTTTGTAATGAAAATATATATGTGTGTGGAAGGGAGGGTGGTAGCGAAATTTATAGGGATGTAATGGCGGCAGACAAAAATAATCTTAAATATTATAAGTCAATTGGGTAATATTAAAAAAATTAACAAAGAAGGCGATAAGCAGCAGTTTAACAGTCTTAAGTTTTAATGGAATCATTTTCAAAATTAATGAATAAATTCCTTTGAGTATTTTTAGTACAACCTATTATCTGGTCTTGATTCATGGAATTCACCCATAAACAACAATGAATACGACACACACCCGCATGAACCCGAAAAGAACCATCCTTCCGCGTATAACAATAGCAACAACAAGTTGTATACCCATAGGCAATGTTTTCTATTAACAAATATAAACACCATCCAACATATGTGGGTCTATATGTATATTTACATACATACTTGTATATGTAGGTGACATATGTGGGTTTACTCATATGAATATATATGTGATACTAACGTTCATATATAACCTTTTTTCTGTCTTTTTTTTTAATGTACATAAGTATCTAGAAAGTGTTGTCCAAACAAATAACAACAGCAAAACAGGGGAAATATTAACAGTCTGCAATAATTGTGTAACAAGTCAGAACAGTGCTGGGACATGATTTATGTACTATGGAAATATTTACGAAATTTATACACTGGGGTCTGTTTAATTCCATATTATCATAATATAAGTTGATGATAGTTTCGTATGTGTAAAATGTACTCCAAAGGAAAATTTACTCTAATGTGGGCGCGCTTGCTTGGTATTCCTGCAAAATTAATACGGCTATAAGGATAACTTTAACTAGTACAAGGTCAGCAGTTAAAGTCGGAAAGGACCTCTCGGAGCCCTTCAATACCCAACGAGGATTCAGACAAGGTGACAGTTTGTCGCGTGACCTGTTTGACATCCTGATGGAAAAGGTCATATGAGTTGCAAATGTGAACAGAAATGGCACCCTGCACTCCAAACTGCATATGTTACTTGCCTACGCCGACGACATCGACACAATGAGTCGAATATTGCGAGAGATAACACACACCTTTGATCGAATTGAGAAGGAGTCTGCCAACGTGGTATCAAAGCTGATGATATCCACGCGCAAGACGTCCAGTAGACTCGGACCAACTGTGAAACTTGAAAACTACAGATTCGAGGTAGTGAACGATTTTATATATCTCAGTACCGCCATAAACAAAACTAATAAGATCTACTTTGAAATCAGGTGGGCAATAGTGTTTGCCAAGAGATGCTACTATGGTCTGAGTAAGTAACTCAAAAGCAAGGCCACCTCTCGCCAGACCGAACTCATACTCTACAAGACGTTTATATTTCCCGTGCTGTTGTATGGATCTGGAACACGGGAACTTACGCAAGCAGAAAAGTGTTTTAGAGAAAAAATTTGCGGAAGATCTGGGCCAATCTGCCTCGACGATGAATATAGCTGTCGAATGAAGAATACATGTTCTGACATCGACATAGTCAGAAGTATCGAGCTGCAGCGACTACGTTGGCTAGGCAATGTTGTGAGAATGGATGAAGTATCATGAAAATATCCCGAAAACTCCGATTGGCTTTAATCGAATATAAAAATGAATTATACAATTGTTCAAATTTACCCTTTGTATGGGATATGAAGGGAGTGAAGCTATAGCTCCACCGTCGAATAAAGTCAAAGATAATATTACGATGCTGCATTGTTTTAATTAAAGAATAGAGATGGGATATATTTTCTGAAGCGAATACTATCTAAAAATACCTTGGATTTACAACCGATACTTCAATGGGGTACATATTTTTATTGAGTCAAAGTGTAAAGTTTTCCCTTTATAACACTGTGACACAAAATCGAGTTCATGGTCTTGGGGTAGAAAAGCCCATAAGGACCAGAAGAACTAACACACCACCGGTCAAGTTTTTGATTTATATTATACCCTACAGCCCCAAGAGTTTGTAACACCATTAATTACTGGTCCCACCTTTAAATACACCAAGTTTCGACTAGCTGAGTCGATCTAGAGATGTGTGTCCGTCCATCTGTCCATTATAATTTGCAAACACGATATGCACAGTTATGGACCAACATTCACGAAATCTTGCATGTAGGATGGGTTCTGCCCAATGAATACCCCTATTGTTTTTGGTATGTATTTTATAGCGAATATATTTACCCCTGAAGGACATAGACCCAAAAAGTTGATAGTATATCAAAGAGGAGTGGAAGTTGTGTAGGGTATCATATGGTCGGCCCCGTCCGATTATTCTCACTGGTTATACCCTTCACCACACTGTGGAACAGGGTATTGTGTCGTTGTGCATATGTTTGTAACAGGCAAAAATAATCGAATCACTTTCTGAGTCGATTTATGCATGTCCGTCTGTCCATCCGTCCGTCCATGTATTTTTGTTAACAAAGTACAGGTCGCATTTATGATCCGATTTGGTTGAAATTTGGCACATGTCACTTAATTGACCCAAGGACGAACCCTATTGAAATTGGAAAAAATCGGTCAACGTTTAGGCATAGTTCCCATATAAGGGTATTTTGAGGTTATTTAGCGCGTTTTTTAACTGAATTCGCTGAAATTTGGTACTTTGAGTTCTTATTGTGTAGCAAATCTCCCTACTAAATTATAAATATAGGTCCATTATTTCGCATAGTCCTCATATAAGGGTACCCCCCATTTTTGATATTTTGGGGGTTTTGATCGCATTTTTCGACCGAATTCTCTGAAATTTGGTACTTTTAGTTCCTATTGGGTAGCAAATCTCACTACTAAAAATTATAAATTAGGTTAATTTTTTCGGATAGTCCCCATATATGGGTACCCCCAATTTTTGGTATTTTGGGGTTCTTGAGCTCGTTTTATAACTGAATTCTCTGAAATTTTGTACATTGGGTTCTTATTGGGTACCAAATTACTCCACTAAAAATTATAAATATAGGTCCATTTTTTCGGACAGCCCCCATATAAGGGTACCCCCAAATTTGTTGGTGTTTTGGGGGTTCTGATCGTATTTTTCGACAGAATTGACTGTACTTTAGTACGTCGAGTTCTTATTAGGTAACAAATCTCTCCACTATAAATTATAAATATAGGTCCATTTTTTTGGGTAGCCCCCATATAAGGGTATCCCCAATTTTCAGTATTTTGGGGTTCCTAAAGGCGTTTTTCAACCAAATTTTTTGTAGTCGTATATGGTAACAAAACTCCCTCCCAAAAATTAATAATATTCGCCCTCTTTTAGGGGTAGTCCACATATAACCCCCTTTTTATACCCTTCACCTAACTGTGGTACAGGGTATAGTGTCTTTGTACATATGTTTGTAACAGGCAAAAAAATCGAAATAGACCAATGGTTCCTTTTGAGAATATGCCTAGAATCACTTTCTGAGTCGATTTATGTTTGTCCGTCTGTCCGCCTATGTATTTTTATTAACAAAGTACAGGTCCCATTTATGATCCGATTTGGATGAAATTTGGCAAATTGGAGAAAATCGGTTCAGATTTAGATATAGCTCCCACATATATTTTCGCCCGATTTTAACTTATTGATGCACCAAACTCCCAATAGTGATCCGATTGATACACAATTTTGCACAGAGTATTGAATTAGGTCTAGATAGTTATATGCCAAGTTTTGTTGAAATCGGTTCAGATTTAGATATAGCACCGATTTTTAGTTTCGTCCGATTTAATGTAAATAGTGCACCAAACTCCCAATAGTGGTCCGACTAATGCAAAATTTTGCACAGAGTACTGAATTAGGTCCCGACTGATGTATGTGAAATTTTGTTGGAATCGGTTCAGATTTAAATATAGCTGCTATATATAGTGTCGTCCCATTTTATGTAAATGAAGCTCCATACTGCCAATATTTATCCGATTGAGACAAAATTTTGCACAGAGTACTGAATTAGGTCCCGACTGATGTATGCGAAATTTCTATATCTACAGGATATTGTAGATATTAACATGTCTTGCATGGACCCATAGTGGTGAAGGGTATCATATAGTCGGGCCCGTCCGACTTTACTACTTTCCTTACTGTTTGTTATTTTTATACCCTCCACCATAGTATGGAGGGTATATTAGTTTTGTTTTTCCGTTTGTAACGCATCGAAATACTCATTTCCGACCCTATAAAGTATATATATTCTTGATCAGCGTAAAATTCTAAGACGATTTATGCATGTCCGTCTGTCTGTTGTAATCACTCTAGCGTCTAAACGAATTGAGATAGAGCCCCAAAATTTCGCATAGAGTCGTCTTTTGTCTGCAGGCAGGTCAAGTTCGAAGATGGGCTATATCGGTCCACGTTTAGGCATAGCTCCCATATAAGGATACCCCCCAATTTTCGGTATTTTGAGGTTCTTGAGCGTGTTTTTCAACCGAATTCGGTGAAATTTGGTACTTTGAGTTCTTATTGGGTAGCAAATATCCCCACTAAAAATTATAAATATAGGTCAATTTTTTCGGACAGCCCCCATGTAAGGGTAACCCCAAAATTTCGGTATTTTGAGGTTCTTGAGCGTGTTTTTCAACAGAATTCGCTGAAATTTGGTACTTTGAGGTCTTATTGGGTACCAAATAAACCTACTAAAAATTATAAATATAGGTCAATTTTTTCTAGTACCCCCCATATAACGGTACCCCTCAATTTTCGGTATTTTGGGGTTCTTGACCGCGTTTTTCAACGGAATTTGCTGCAATTTGGTATTTTGTAGTCGTATATGGTAACAAATCTCCCTACCAAAAATTATTAATATTCGCCCCCTTTTTGTGGTAGTCCCCATATAACCCCCTTTTTTATATTAAAATAGTTATCTGATTTGTTACGCGTTTTAATAGTTATCTGACTTGTTACGCGGGCTATATCAAATCTTGGACCCAGGGACCCCATGTTGGATTTCTATATTTGCTTTGACATTAGAAACATGTGTGCAAAATTTTGGGCGCCTATGTCAAGTGGTTCGTCAGTTAATGAGTTTATACTTAAAATAGGGGTACCTTTGTATGGGGGCTAACAGTAAACGTGGACCTACATACATAAAATTTTGCATGGACATTTTGTACTCAAAAAGAACACTCTGTGCCAAATTACAGCCAGTTTGGTTGTAAAATGCGTCTAATAGACAAAAAATACCTTAAATCGGGAGATATGGTTATATGGGTGCTATATCAAAACTTGGACCCAGGGACCCCATGTTGGATTTCTATATTTGCTTGGACATTAGAAACATGTGTGCAAAATTTTGGCCGCCTATGTCAAGTGGTTCGGCAGTTAATGAGTTTATACCCAATTTTTGGGTAAAAACGGGTATTTACCCAAGTATTTACCCACGTCTTTAAAGTCTCGTAAAACTATCCATTCTTAATCGATTTGATAACAGAAACCCGGAAATAGTGTGTAAGATGTTGTATTACCGATTCAATATAGTAAATACCCAAATATATACCCACAAATAGGTATTTACCCAATTTACCGGGTATTTACCCACTGCCCATCTCTAATAATGAACTATAACCCTCATTAAGACCTAGTCCCTGTATGGAGGTTCCAGACAAAGTGGACCGATATTCCCCATCTTCGAATTTGAACTAAGATTGAAAGAAATAATAAGAAAGACAAAGTTTGGATGAAATCTAAATTTTTTGAAGCGCATTTGGTCCAAAGATACATGGGGTCTAGAATCGATATTTCAATTAGCCACAGTGTATAATTATCCGTTAAAAACTACTGAATTCTTTATTATGGTTTACATAATCCCTGTTTAGAAATATCGGTATAGGTCCACTTTTTGGTATGTTCCCATTATTTTCATTTCTAGTACCTGTCAGTATATCTATGGTGGAGGATATCCAAAGTTCGGCCCGGCCGAACTTAACGCTTTTTCACTTGTTTTTTTTTAATTTAGGAGCCACCTACAAAAACCGGGAATAACAATAATTACAGCGTTGGTGAAAATCTGTTTTTAGAACCTTTAGCCTCCGTAATGTGCCAGAATCTCTATAGGGGGCTATGCCAAAATCTGGACCTGGACTTTTCTGTAAATTTCACCCTCCAAGAACCTGGAATACCTAATTAAATAATTTCAAAATACCAAAAATGGAGCGGAACATTTATATTGAAGTTATGACAAAAAAACAACCTATCCAACTTTTCAGAAACAAATTTTGCCATACAAAAATCTGGAATACCTAAAATACCCAAAAGAGGGGTACTTATGTGAGGAAAATTAGTATTTCATGCTTATAAGATCATGAGCCCGAATGTCAACTAGTTGTTGGCGGAAAAAAATATTTCGAAGCAAATGTTCGCATTTCTGTTGCAAAACTGGTCTTGTGGCGACTGCTATTACCGGCTATGTAGGTACATCATCTCCCTCTCACCTTTCCCACAACTAGTTATGCAATTAAAAATATTGCATCTCTAGTTTTTGCGGCATATCAAGGATAGAAATAAGTCGCAAAAGATTTTCGCCACCAAAAGATGCTATGGATGATGAAATTGATGAAGCGTTTTAACAATACATATGGATACAAATACTGAGTCCATTTGCTTTCTAACTCTTCAAGTATATTTACGCATTTCCCTCATTCCTGAAAAATGCCTCCTCCCTTGTAAAATTTGGCGATTGTAGATAAACTATAACATTAAGAGCAATATCTTTGCTTCATTGGATCCCCTAAAATTTAAAACCCAAAATATTCACTTCCTGTTCTGTGACGAGATAGCATTATAAAGTAATACCTCTAATTTAATGTTCCCTTGCAAATTCCTACGTGTTTTGTGTACTAATTTAAAGTACACACCCACGAAAATTTAAATACAAACAATTTCTTAAAATTACATTCTGCCATCCGCTACAAATGAACGTTTAAAGTAAATTTAATTTCATTAAAGCGCATTTAAAGCAATCAAAATCCTTTTTGTAATTTAAAATTCCTTGTCGTTTCAAGGATACAAATCTCACTTCGCAGACACAACCTAGACACTGCTAAATACAATTTCAGACTCTTATCTCTTTAATAGATCACAATTTACCCCGCATTGCGAGGGTTGGCAATTTAAGTACACACCACCCATCCACCCCTTATAATTCGGTGACATTAAATTTCCTGTTAATGTTGATAAACAGAAGATATTACCAAGAAGCAGAACAAACGAACGAGTACATTGGAAGTACCACAAATTCATTCACATTTGTACAATTATTTATTTTAATTTGGCATCTTTTAATCCGAACGAGAAGACAAAGTTGGTGCTGCTACTGCTCCTAGCGCTGTTGCTGTCGCTTATGTGACGGCTGTTGCTATTCTTGTCGTTTTGCGCATATTTACATTTCCAATTAGTCACAATTTATACGAGAAACCCTACACTGAAATATACAGCAGCTAAGCTAAGGATTCATCAAGCAGAAGCTTGCAAACAAACACACATACTGGTAGAAATGTATTTTCACCCACATCCTTATAGTATTTAACACATTCTTCTTGAATGTACGTACATTCTAACACACACTCACACAGTCATACACTTGTTGATGGCATCCTTTTTGTCTAAATCCTTTTTCCCAAGAATGACTAGAACAAACATCGAATAAATTAACAACAATAGCAATGGCGACGAAGAAGGACTATGACAACTTTCTCAAGTTCGAAATTAATTAAGCACCCATCCATCCAACCATCCGTCCACCGAACCTTCCAGTCAGCCAGCCAACAATTCAGTCTCTGTCTTGGAGAATGTCTTGAACAAACTATCATTTGTTTTGTATTTGGTTTCATTGTTGTTGTTGTTTGTTAGCTACGAAAATGTGACATGAACAAATTCTTAATTTCATTTGCTCACCTTCACTGAATGACTGACTGACTACCTTCCAGTCTGTCTGTCTGCCTGACTGGCTGGTACATGAATGGAATTCAGATTATTTTTCCTTGTTGTCCATGTCTTTTACGTTTGTATGCCGTCTCTCCGTCTGTCTGTTTGTCTATTCGCCTGTCTTGTTTATTTGTTTTCGTTGTTACCCTTGAAATCTCTTCCAAGTACCACTTGAGTTTTGTGCAAGAAAAAAATCCGTGTGTGTATGTGTGTGAGCCATCATTGCCATGCGGGAGTTGGAAAAGTTTGTTTTTCTTAGATATGAATTCAGGTGCATTTATGTGTATAGCAAACGGTATGTAGAGGAAAACTGTGTAGAAACTGGGGAAGAAAATAGAAACACAATACGAAAATGTTTATATCCGGCTTTGACTATTTTAACGATCTCCATTAGAGGAGAGGTATTGCGGTACATTATAAATGAAATGTGTCCTTATAGACGAGGATCTGACGAGATGATGACAGTCTTTATGGAGTAAGTACAGGAAGACTCATCTGAAAGGTATATATCACGGTGTCTTTTTGGATGAATGTATGGGATCTGGAGGTTAGGCAGTCTTTATACCAGAGGTGCTGAATCGAGTCTTTATAGTCAAATAACAAGTTTTTATGTAGTCTTTCTAGACCAACTGAAGGAATAGTATATAAATGTTATAAATGTGCTGAGGAGTATTGTAGACTAACTGAGGGGTGTATATATCTGCGTTATGAAAGGAGTACATATACCAGATGCAAGAACAACAGGGATCTGGAGATAAACACAAGATTAGTCTCAGATCCTCCTAAAATAACAAGTGATGCAAAATAAATCTTTTTATGAAATCATATTAGAATATAATATTAAATCATAAATTCAAGATCAGCCAGATGGTATTTCATACACTGGCAGCTTTTTCATCATGCCAGGGTATACAAATGGAATAATATACGCTTAAACAACGTAGTCGAATTATTAAAATTAGTCACAGAACGAACGCATTTATTGTTCGCCATAAAGTATCTTATCGGACCGCAATACAGAAATTAGTACAAAAATCGAGTTAGTAATGTTATATCGCTCAAGAACACCTGAGAATATTACTGCTGTAGCCTTCCTTCTCCTTCTTCGGAATTGAACATTCCACAAAAGTCATTGCACCGTATTTTACATAAAAAAGTATCAGTCGGTGTTGCCGACAGATATGTACCTTCAGCTCATGGTGTGCGGAGGTCTTCGGAATTACACACAGGTTTTATTATTCGCTTTATATAAAGTGTGTTTCTATCAAAGAAGTTTCAGATTTAATCTTGATCAAATTAGTTATTCAATTTCTTTCAATTTATTTACAATTTTATAAAATATTGACCCTTCCTGGGGGAGGACCTGATCTAGTCCTCATAAAGATAATAGAATCGCCTGTTATTAGATTTATAAATATTGAACATCTTGAAAATTTGTGGGAAAGGAGTGGTACTATGGATCCGATCTTCGAACTTCATATACGCTTGGTATTATAAAATTAAATTTTTGCACAATTTTGATCCTTTGAGTGGGAGGTTCAAGAAAAATTTGACCAATTAGTGCCATCTTCTGACTCCATCTATGCTTGATAAAGATAAACAGTTGTGCAAGATTTGGTTAAAATCGAACATGCCAATCGCCTGAAATTAGATTTATAAATATTGAATATTTTGACCATTTGCGTCGGATGTATCTGGGGGTGTGGACCAATTTGTCCAATCTGGACTTGGTAAAGATAAAATAAGATTTATAAATAAAGAAATAAGATTAATAAATCTTGCAAATTTTTTAAAAAAATTTGGTTCAAATCCGATAGTCTGTTCGCTTGATATACAATTAATTTTTGGCATAAATTTGTCCATATTCTGGGAGACATAAGTAAATCGACTCCAAATTTTCTGAAACGGATTTGGTCCAAATAAACAAGGGGTGTAAAACCAATAACACTATGTTTCTTTGAACCAAATCCCTTTCAGACAAGGCTGAGGGTCTTAATGTATATTGGCTCCATTAAATGCAAGAAAATATTAGGGTGGGGAAAAGGAAATCCATTATTATTATTTTTATACCCTACACAACTATGTTGTCAGGGTATTATAGCTTTTTGCAGCCCAAGAGTTTGTAACACCGCGAAATATTGGTCCTAGACCCACCTTTAAGTATACCGATCATCATATCTCGACTAGCTGAGTCGAACTTGGCATGTGTGTCCGTCCGTCCGTATGTCCATTATAATTTGTAAACACGATAGAGGGCACAGTTATGGACCTATCGTCACGAAATTTTGCATGTAGGAATGGTTCTGGCCAATGAAGACCATGAAGAGGGGATGAAATGGACCAAAAACTTTATTTTTGTTTAAGTTTGTGGTCGCTCCAGACGCCGCAATTATGGCCCAAACATCGCGATTTTTTACATGGACAAGGGTATCGGGTCATAGAATAAGCATGCCTTTTTTGATAAAGATGGGTCAATATTTAGCGAGTCAAATGGACCTGACTTTTTGGTGAAAAATTACAACATTTGTATTATATAGCCTATATATTTACCCCTGAAGGACATAGACCCGAGAAGTTGATAGTATGTCAAAAGAAGTGGTTGACCTTTAAATTGATACCAATTGTATTATTGTATGTACTCGGATGTGGGAGATACACTTAAATATTTTCAAGTGCTTACGTATTCATATATTATATAGTAACTCATTATCGCTGATCGCTTTGAAATTTTCTATGAGATTCCAGTTATGGTCAACGACTACGCCTATAATTTTGGGTGATGATCAGATAATCATTTTCGGATGAAGTGGACCAAAAACTTATTTTTTTAAGTCGATCTATAGGCTACAGTTGAAAGCCGAACATAACAACACAAACTACGGCGAAGGGAATCTGAACAAGTAATTAGAAGGGCTGTACTAAATTTTAGTAATATTTGTTCACCTCTAATCGGTCAAGAGGATGCAAATATGGCGAAATATTGCCGAAGTTCACAATGTGTTACCACAGAAAGTTAGATTTTCGTGGAAGTGGTGTATGGTATCATATGATCGGCCCCGTCCGACTATACTGCTCCGCTCTCTGGTTTTTTCATGTGGATAATATTGTCCGTAATACGTAAGGTCTTCTACTTATAGGAGGTTTTGTATTTATATAATACATAAAATAGATGGATGGTATAAAATAGGACGGTATTTTGTATATAGTAGACCTATAGGAGACCTTCTTCTTTTAGAACAATTTTCATTGTATTGCAGATTTTTTTCAAGTCTGCTGTCTAAAGGAGATAAACATTACCCATTACCCATTTCGGTATTTAAAATGATTTAGCCGATTTTTTCCACCGACGTGGTTGCACTTTGACATTCTCGTAGGGTGAAACATATCTTCACAATAGATTTTCGATGTATAATCATATTTTGACTCATTAATTGTTTTTTATTTATTCCAGGATGTCGTATTGAATTACAACAACAACAGCTCAAGCATTACTTCAAGAAGATGGATCTATAACATTTGATTGGAGACATATTGTAATCAGAAATATGATACAACCTCCATCAGTTTAAGAATTCGTAATCTTCAGTAATTTGACCTAAGAACATCCCCACCTCACAACAAAATCCCACTATACAATGTAAACGATCTTCTCAGCTAATTCGGTCATTTGTTGTGTGTATTCAGATTCTGTATTTTGAAAGTGGCCATAACGAGCTTAACTTTCTGACAGAATATTAGCATGACTGTCAGTTCGTTTATTCTTTTGTTTAACATCTCAAGTAGCAACTGTTGTTATTGCTGTTGCTGGTTTTGCTACTCACATTTGGTAGCTATGGCCATATCTTTTGGTTTCTCATGTTTTTCGTTGTTGTTCGTGTTGCTGCTGCTCTTGTTGTTCTTGTTGTCTAAGTAGTATTGTATTGTATTAAATATTTTATGTTTTTGACATTTGCATTGTTCGACAATGAAATGCCTGGAGTAAGCTAATGGCCATCTTCGTTTTTCTTTCTATCTTCACAACACATACACACTCCTACTCACACACATATACATACATACGTATGATGAAGACATGTTATCTTCTTCATCTTCCTCATATATACATATATTGTGTTTTGGTGTTAACCTGATAAAAGGGTTAACGACAAATTGATTTCGAACACATATACACACAATGAAGGAAGAAAAAGGGTGTATATGTGTGTGGGTATGTGGCATATTAAAAATAGAAAGAAGCGTGTAATTGTTGTGGTTTAAGTTTGAAACAAAAACACAATTTTACATAAGGAAGCCAGCGTTTTTGTTTATGTAAGTGAACAACAAAACCAGGAAACCGGAAAAGTATGTTTAAATCCCAAAAGAGGAAATAATTTTATGTTAATGACATAAAACCGCCTTAAGGGGGGAACTCGGTTATATTTTCATAACATTTTATGTGGGTTTGTTTTGTTGATTACAAAACAAAAACCAATGATTAATGTGTGGGATAATTGGAATACATTTTAAAGAGTTTTAAATTTGGCAACATCCTACATAAAATTACTTCACGCTATCTAGCTGTAGGTGTAGACACACAAGCGTGGTTCTATATTTTGAATACCAACATATGGTATTATAATTATATAGGAAAAAAGAGGGTCTTTCTATATACTTAAAGCCTACAAAAGGGTTTCCGTATACAAAGAACCTATCTTTGGAAGGTATAAATTTATCCCGCATATTTAAAATTGAGCATCTACACAAAATCCTGATAAGACTTCTGTAGAAGATGTACAGAAGAGTTTCTTTAAAAGGATCGTCTGTCTATAAAAGACCAAGCAGAAATAGGGTTGACCTAAATCACACACGTTTAGGAGAATATCTATATAGAATCTGTCCCAATCTCCCCTATATACATGTCAACAACCAAAAGCCTGAAATTCCGAATTAAAGTCTCTTTAGTGGAAATATGCGGTTATGGGGTTATGGTTGGACGGGACTGATAATACGATGCCCTACACAACTACCACAGAGCTTTACGTTTCTGCGGATCTATATTCCAATATTTGGCGACATTTGCACTCTATTGACCGATTAGAGGTCAATACTCTGCGGCATTTTTTTCGAATTACGTTTATCCGTAGTAAAAAATGACTCCATAACCTACTCACCTACTTGGCCGGCTTGTGACAGAACGGTTATTCCATAAGCCGGACTTAAAAAAGATTTCCATCCCCGTCGGTCTTGTGCGCATCCCATCCCAAAGGTCAGGTTCCGAGATGTTGTCTTATACTTGATCTTTCCATCTTTTGAGTGAGAGAATCTTCATCCGTTCTCACAACATGGCCTAGCCAGCGTAGTCGCTGCAGCTCGATCCGTCTAACTATCTTGATGGTATAGCTCATAGTTCATACGACGACGATATTCACCGTCGACGCAGATCGGCCCATAGATCTTCCGGAGAATTTTTCTTTCAAACACTCCAAGCGTCTCGTAGAGTAAGTAACTGAAAGTGGCTTTGCTTTTCAGTTGCGTACTCAGACCACAGTAGCATCTGTTTGCCAACACTATTCTCCTCCGGATTTCAAAACTGATGTTATTAGTTTTGTTTATGCCGGTACCGAGGTATATCAAATCGTTCACTGCCTCGAAGCTGTAGTTTTCAAGTTCCATAGTTGGTCCGTCTCTACTGCACATCTAGCGCGTTGTTACCATTAGCTTGATCTTCTCGCCATGTACTGTCAGTCCCACTTTGGCAGATTCCTTCTCGATTCGTTCAAAGGAGGCTGTTACTGCTTGCAATGGTCCACCCATTGCGTCAATGTCGTCGGCGTAGGTGAGTAACATAGCAGGATGTTAGGAAAGGTCACACGACAAATTGTCACCTTGTTTAAATCCTCGTTCGGTATTAAAAGGCCACGAGAGGTCTTTTCCGACTTTAACTGCTGACATTGTGCCACTCGAAGTTATAATCCATAGCTATAATAATTTTGCAGAAATGCCGAACGCAGGGATGTCGAATGCGGCTTTATAGTCGACGAATAGATGGAATGTGTCGATGTGTTTTTCTTGAGTTTTTTTCCAAGATTTGGCGCAGAGTGAACATTTGGTCAATGGTGGATTTGCCAGGTCTGAAGCCGCATAAGTATGGTCCTATAATGGCATTGACCATTGGGTTCAGTCG
>NW_026884974.1:0-6156 GCF_032173495.1 Musca vetustissima | reverse complement strand
TTTTACTTTAAAAAATCCACGCCTTTGATGGGATATTTCTCTGAAAATTTTACTTTAAAAAATCCACGCCTTTGATGGGATATTTCTCTGAAAATTTTACTTTAAAAAATCCACGCCTTTGATGGGATATTTCTCTGAAAATTTTACTTTAAAAAATCCACGCCTTTGATGGGATATTTCTCTGAAAATTTTATCCACGCCTTTGATGGGATATTTCTCTGAAAATTTTACTTTAAAAAATCCACGCCTTTGATGGGATATTTCTCTGAAAATTTTACTTTAAAAAATCCACGCCTTTGATGGGATATTTCTCTGAAAATTTTACTTTAAAAAATCCACGCCTTTGATGGGATATAAAATTTCTCTGAAAATTTTACTTTAAAAAATCCACGCCTTTGATGGGATATTTCTCTGAAAATTTTACTTTAAAAAATCCACGCCTTTGATGGGATATTTCTCTGAAAATTTTACTTTAAAAAATCCACGCCTTTGATGGGATATTTCTCTGAAAATTTTACTTTAAAAAATCCACGCCTTTGATGGGATATTTCTCTGAAAATTTTACTTTAAAAAATCCACGCCTTTGATGGGATATTTCTCTGAAAATTTTACTTTAAAAAATCCACGCCTTTGATGGGATATTTCTCTGAAAATTTTACTTTAAAAAATCCACGCCTTTGATGGGATATTTCTCTGAAAATTTTACTTTAAAAAATCCACGCCTTTGATGGGATATTTCTCTGAAAATTTTACTTTAAAAAATCCACGCCTTTGATGGGATATTTCTCTGAAAATTTTACTTTAAAAAATCCACGCCTTTGATGGGATATTTCTCTGAAAATTTTACTTTAAAAAATCCACGCCTTTGATGGGATATTTCTCTGAAAATTTTACTTTAAAAAATCCACGCCTTTGATGGGATATTTCTCTGAAAATTTTACTTTAAAAAATCCACGCCTTTGATGGGAAAATATTTCTCTGAAAATTTTACTTTAAAAAATCCACGCCTTTGATGGGATATTTCTCTGAAAATTTTACTTTAAAAAATCCACGCCTTTGATGGGATATTTCTCTGAAAATTTTACTTTAAAAAATCCACGCCTTTGATGGGATATTTCTCTGAAAATTTTACTTTAAAAAATCCACGCCTTTGATGGGATGTTCGCTCCCACCTAAATGTATGCATTTAATGGATGCTTGTGTGCAATGTGTTGGCTTTTTTATAGCATACCTTCAGGGGTTGTTGACTGACTAAATGACAGACTGCCAGCCTGTCCGCCTACTTGGCAGGATGGATGGTTAGCTGACTGGCTGTTTGGGCTTAATATCACTCATTGTGGTTATATCTATAATGCATGTGTAGGTGTGAGAGTGTGTGTCTCTGTGTTGATTGTAGGAAATTACCCTCATCAACTATATTAAATATTTTAAAATGTTTTTTGTAACTGATACATATACATGCATATGTGTGTGTAAATATATGTATATTATTAATTTTGTTAAATAACAAATGTTTATACACATAAAGTGTCAATAATGGTGGTCATAAAAAATAAATTTGTTTTTTTTATTATATATATATATATATATATTTGCGAGGTGTATATGTCACTTATCCCCATGGGTGCTCACACGTGTAATCCATTATGATTAATGTTTCCGGTTTTTCGGTGCGAATGTGTGTGTTTTTTTCTTTGTGTGTACACAATTAAGAAAACACAAAAATAACAAATTGCGGCTTTTAAAAAAATGTTGAATTATTTCAACGACTCTTGAGGTTTACCCTGGCTCCAAAGGGAATGAAATTTAGAAGTTATGAAATATTGACTCTAAATGGATCGCATGTGAATAAATATGATACAGAAGTGGCTAATTTCATGTCAATTTTTTTCTGAAATAAATCAGCGTTCGGATTTTTTGTTAAACAAATAGAATACATCCTGCATAATATGGAGATTCTCTTAAAAATGTTACTGCATTTTAATAACCTCAGAGCCTCCATAAAATTATGAATAAATTGTTAGTCGAGTATCCCATATGCATGTCTATATTTTCCATATAGAGAACGTATTATTCTTATTTCTAAAATACTTGGTCCTCGAGACCAAGAGTGTAAATCTTTTTATCCTAAAATTGACTACAATTCGGCAGTCAATATTTTTGTATTCTCAGCCTTATGGCTAATAATATAGCCACTCCCCTTGCATATACAGTCATCGGGTCTATGTCTGTCAGGAGTAAATATATTACACCAAAGTCAGGGTCCATTTGACCCGCTAAATAATGACCGATCTTTATCAAGACAGGTATGTTTATTCTTTGGCCCGATCCCCTTCACAATATAAAATTTCGCGATGTTCGGGTCATAATTGCTGTCACTGAAGAGACCAGAAAAACGACAAAAATTAAGTATTTGGTCCATTTCATCACCTAAATATTAACCGATCTTTACAAAAAACCAGTAAAGAAAGTAGTAAAGTCGGACTGGGCCGACTATATGGTACCCTTCACCACTTTGGGTGTATATTACATATGTATCCTAACAGACGACACGTCTTGTTATAAATCTATATCTGAACCGATTTCAGGGAAACTTGCCAGATACTAATTTATATAATATCAGTACGTTGTGTCCATCGGCCTAGCTATGGATCTTTTCACGAAGCATAGCAACATCATTCTAGACTTAATTCAGTACCCTATACTAAAATTCGTGCAAATCGAAAGATATATAGGGTCTTCGGTGCACCAATTACCTTAAATCGGATGCAAATATATATGGGAGCTATATCTAAATCTGAACCGATTTTCATGAAATTTGTCAGACATCATTCTCGATCTTATTCATAACACTGTGCCATATTTCGTGCACATCAGAAGATTTACAAGGACTTTGGTGCACCATTTACCTAAAATCGGAGAAGCTATATATTGGAGCTATATCTAAATCTGAATAGATTTTCACGAAACTTTGCACACATCATTCGTGACCTTATTCATTACGCTGTGCCAAATTTCGTGCAAATCGAAAGATATATAGGGACTTTGGTGCACCATTTACCTAAAATCGGGCGAAGCTATATATATCTAAATCTGAACCGATTTTCACGAAACTTTGCGCACATCATTTTTTGCCTAATGTAGTACGCTGTGCCACATTTCGTGCAAAACGAAAGATATATAGGGACTTTGGTGCACCATTTACCTTAAATCGGACGAAAATAAATATGGGAGCTATATCTAAATCTGAACCGATTTTTCCCAATTTCAATAGGGTTCGTTCTTGGGCCAAACAAATGACCTGTGCCAAATTGCATCCAATTCGGATCATAAATGCGGTCTGTACTTTGCTTACAATTTAACATGGACAGACAGACAGACGGACGGACATGCATAAATCGACTGAGAAAGTGATTCTTTGCATATTCTCAAAAGAACCGTGGGTCTATCTCGATTATTTTTGCCTGTTACAAACATATGCACTAAGACATAATACCCTGTACCACAGTGTGGTGAAGGGTATAACAATAGGGATCTTCATTGGGCAGAACGAATCCCACATTCGTGAAGATTGGTCCATAACTGTGGCCTGTATCATGTTAACAAATTATAATGGACAGACGGACACACATGTCTAGATCGAATGAGATAGTCGAGACATGACGATCGGTATACTTAAAGGTAGGACCAACATTTCGCGGCGTTACAAACTCTTGGGGCTACACAAAGCTATACTATGACAACATAGTTGTGTAGGATATAACAAGCCATATACATAGGATTCTGAAATCTATGAAAAATTGCATGTCAATCGAGAGAACTTAGGTTCATTGGTTTACTATTTGTATTAAATCGATCAAAAGTATTTATGGGAGCTATATGTAAATCTAGACTTAATTTAGCAACCACAGTACACTGTCCAAAATGTATCTCGACCGGAAATACGTTTATTAACTTGGTGCTCAATTTGCATGAACTCAGGTGAAAATATATAGCGGGTATATCTACATCTGAATATATTTTACAAAATCCAATACACGTTATTCTACTTTCAATTTGGTAGGTTGTGCACAAATTCATGCGAATCGGACTAATTTTTAGTTATTTTGTACACCATTTAATTGAAATCGGACGAAAATATATATGGAAGCCATATCTAGACAAGAATCAATTTCAATCCTATAGGCTATGCTATATCTCACGTAAGACGAACAAACATGGGCTCCCCGAGGTACAAATTTAATAAAATCGTACTAAAATATACGGGAGTTATCAACAAAACTTCACGTGCGTCAACCGGCTCCAATTTCAATACGCTATGCACAATTTTATATCAATCAGAATAGCATTTGCAGTTTGGTGCCCCATTAAAAAAAAATCGGATGGACCGATTTTCTCCAATTTCAATACGTTTCGTCCTTGGCTCAAACAAGTGACCTGTACCAAATTTCATCAGAAATGCTAATTGTAATTTGCTCATTTTTAGGCTAACTGTCAATTCGACTCAAATTCCGGTGTTAACTCCGAAAATAAATGCATATCACATATACTTAAATAAAATCTAAGAAGACCTAAATTCTAGATTTTCAAAAGACCAATTCGATCGGGCACTTCTACCCCCGGTTTTAAATAATTGATCATGAGGTTTAAAACATCGAAAAATCCTGCAGACCTCAATTTCTTGACTATCATAAATTTCTATGCCAATTTATACTGTCCGCCTGCCCGTCCATTTGCCTCTTAAAATCACGATAGAGATCGTTATATTTATTAACATATAGCTTGAAACCCCTTTTAAAAGTTACCAACCACTTTTTGGTATTACTTAGACCCCGTATAAGGATCACGACTAATTTTCGGTAAAAGTCTCTAATGTGGCATTTTGGAGTTCTGGAGACTGAAGAAAATTAGTCCAGGTTTTTACCTAACTCCCATGTACAGGTCTTATTATACCCTACACAGCTATGATGTCAGAGTATTATAGCTTTGTGCAGTCCCAAGAGTTTGTAACGCCGCGAAATATTGGTCCTAGACCCACCTTTAGGTATACCGATTATCTCGACTAGCTGAGTGGATATAGACATGTGTGCCCGTCCGTCAATCCATTATAATTTGTAAACACAATACAGGCCACAGTTATGGACCAATCTTCACGAAATTTTGCATGTAGGATGGGTTCTGCCCAATGAAGACCCCTATTGTTTATGGTAAAGATCAATTAATATTTAGGGGATGAAATGGACCAAATACTAAATTTTTGTCGGTTTTTTGATCATTCCAAGGGCCGCAATTATGGCCCGAACATCGTGAAATTTAACATGGAAAATTGGATCGGGCCTAAGAATGAGCATGCCGTTTTTGATAAGGATTGTTCAATATTTAGCGGGTCAAATGGACCCCGACTTTTGTGTGAAAAATTACAAAATTTGGATTCTATGGCGTATATATTTACTCCTAAGGGACATAGAGAGAAGTAGATAATATATCCAAGGAGAGTGATTGACCTTTAAATTGATACCAATTATGTTGTTGTATGTACTCGGATGTGGGAGTTACACTTAAATTTTTACAGGTGCTTATTTCGCATTGAAATTTTCCATGGGGTTCCAGTTATGGTCAAGGACAGCGCCTATAATTTTCGGTGACCACCAGATAATAATTTTAGGATAAAGTGGACCGTAAACTAATTTTTTTTTTTTGTATTTTCTGTATCTGTATCGAATCTGTACTGAATATTAGAAATATTCGGAAAATATGACAGTGTTTGGAAGAGGTGCTGTTGACCTCTAATCGGGCAAGAGGGTGCAAATGTCACGAAATATTGCCCAGGCTCGGAATAAACATCCGCCTAAAGTTAGATTTCCGTGGTAGTTGTGTAGGGTTTCGTATGGTACGACTATACTGCTCCGCTCAGTGCTTTTTGATATTTTTAGGCTTGTAACAGCACTTTCCAACCGAAAAGAATCTGATTTTACATTTCAAGGGTTCTAGAAGCTGACATACACTTGCGCAAAAAATACACATTTAAATCAATTTTTCGTCATAGGCCCCATATAAAAATCTTACCCAATTTTCGGCATTTCGAAGGTATTTTGTGGAAAGTAACTTCATTTTCCAAGCTAAAAGGCTCTAATTTTGGGGTTTTGATGGCATGTT
>NW_026884973.1:0-6078 GCF_032173495.1 Musca vetustissima | reverse complement strand
GAGCGGTTTTGGCGTCTATCAGTAACATACAAACAAACAATTTTTTTCTATCTATATATATAAAAATGTAGCAGGAAAAATGTATACTGACGCATCAACACATAACTAATCGGTAATTACAGTAGGAAGGTTTTTATGAGAAAAATCCGCGAAAATCTTGCAAAAATTATATTAATGAAACGGATGGACCGATTTGACTTAAAGTTTCTCCTATATTGAATTCATAGTCTTTTTCTTCAATGGTGGTTGAATTTTTAAAATTAAAAATCCAAATTTAATTTTTTTTTTACAAATTGACAAAATGTAAATAATTAAGATGTGAACAATTTTTCATTTTAAACAAATTTTATTCCAATATGTAGATAATGGAGAGATGAAAAACACAGACGTTAGCGGAAATACTGAACTGGTGGTTTTTATCATTACTGATAACATAAAAGGACCAAAAATGATGAGTCGAACATTATCGATTTGGACCAATTTTGTTAATTCCTGGTCACTTAAGATTAGTATGTAATTATCTGCGTATCATTGTATGAGCCGATTTATTTAAGACATTCAAATATATGCAAAGAAAATGAATTTTAGTTCGGAGGCATGTTTACTGTTGATGCTATAACTCCTCGTCATTGCGTCATTTTCGAAGTTTATCTTACCTATCTTACTTAAACATCTATTTAGCGGTTTTTGTGTCAACAACCAAAAGAGTTTCCATTTTCTACATTTAGATTAATTAAATGCAGTGAGGAGTATATTTTCCCCTATTGTACCACGCCAATTTTTATAGGGATAATGCGTATTTGCTACCAAGTTACTCAGACAACTTTTGAAGTGGGAATCTGTAACCTTTCTTAAGATATAAGCTTAGAAAATTGATATTAGTTCAGATGTATAATTACTTTCGCGACACATCCACGCGAAATTTTGGAAGTTTATATAGCCTATATTATTTCCCTCGGATGGCATGATGTGCGATAAAAATATCAGTAAAATCTGTTCCACGGTTTTTGATTCTAGAAACAAAACATGTTTTATTTCCTACATGTAGATTATTTAAGTGTAACGAAGAGTGCATTTCCACCGACCTTATCAGAAAATTTGGGGTATGTTTACTATTGATGCTATAACTCCGCATCCACGCGGAATTTTAAAAGTTTATATAGCCTATGTTACTTTCAGGATATGCCTCGACATACAGTATAAGTCTCATTAAGATCTGTTGAGCGGTTTTGGCGTCTATCAGTAACATACAAACAAACAATTTTTTTCTATCTATATATATAAAAATGTAGCAAGAAAAATGTATACTGACGCATCAACACATAACTAATCGGTAATTACAGTAGGAAGGTTTTTATGAGAAAAATCCGCGAAAATCTTGCAAAAATTATATTAATGAAACGGATGGACCGATTTGACTTAAAGTTTCTGTTAGTAGTCTGTAATAGAAGTGGAAAGGTTTTAATCAAAGAACATTTTTAGAAAAATCCGCGAAAATGTTGCAAAATATATTTTGAAAGATATTAGTATTTCCACACATTTTATATCAAACCTTTATGGTTTCATCTTTTCGTAGTTCTTTTTGGACATATTTTTGGCGAAAATGGGCAGCGTATATCTTTAAGTAATTGTCAATTATGGAAAATTCTCAAAATATGTTAATTTTCTACAAATAATTGAATTGTCATTGCCTTGAAAAAACTATATACATATCGACGCCTCCGAACCATAGTATGCAAAGTCTGAAAAGTGAGTTTGTCAGTAGAAGCTTTCAAAGTATGGAAGTTTCTTTAATCGTACGTGCCATGCTAAGTACATTTTTGCTTATAACTTTGGTTTGGATTGGCCGATGATTACCAAAATTTCAGTGAATTTAAATTAAGGACCGTAATATCTAAAAACGTAAAGAACTTTAAAACATGCTAAGTCGACTTAGCATACTATGGTTCGGAGGCGTCGATATATAATATAGAAAAAAATGTTTGTATGTTACCAATAGACGCAAAAACCGCTGAACATATGTTAATGAGATTTACACAGTATATCATGACGTGTCCTGAAAGTAACATAGAATATATAAACTTCTAAAATTCCGCGTGCATGCATAGTTATAGCATCAACCTCAAAATTTCTGTACATGTAATATGCGTATATCTTAGACACCGTCTTTAAAATTTGTCTGAATAACGTAGGTGTAAATACACATCATCCATACAAAAATGAGCGTGGTACGATTGCACTTAAATAATTTTCATACAGCGAAAATAACATTTTTGTTTGATTAGTCAAAAACCGCTCAACAGATTTTACTGAGTACAGCACCTCATGCTACCCGATAGAAAAATCATAGTCGGAGTTATAGCATCAAAATAATCACAAACGTGAAGTGACATTGGGGTGATACAATAACGGACTTTACTCACAATTGAATTTAATTTATCTGTATATGGAAAAAAGAAACACTTTTGGTTGTAGACACAAAAATCGCTGAATAGAGATTGCAGAAATTTTCGCAGTCAGTCATGCTATCCCAATGGAAGTAAGATATGCAAAATAAACTTTCAAAATTCCGCGATGACGAAGAGTTATAGCATCAACCGTAAACATACCACTGAACTAATATTACGATTTATCGGCATTTTGACGATTTTTCACTCTAAAAATGGAAAATGCCGATTTTCCGATTTTTGCCTCAGAATTGCCGATATTTCAACAATCGACACAAATTGTCTAACTTTTTAATTTAATACGGCGTTACCATACAAACATATAAAATTGGCAGCTTTAAATCATTATAACTATCGGCGACTCGCCGCAGCCGTTTTCAATGGCTTAGATATCTGCATTTTTTGTCAGCATTGTACTCTGTCTAGTTTACATTTTACATCGAATAAGGCAAATCTTTAGACTCCGAGTTTAGGGAGTTAAACTTTCTGAATTTTGAAGAAATTTTTGAAAATGCAGAATATAATTTAAAAAGTTTTTGGAAAAAAATTTCCGAAATTAAACGTGGGGACTCCAATTTAGCTTTTCCAGTTTTGTCTAAATTTGTACAAAGAATTATGGTTCTTCCACACTCCACAGCAAATGTGGAACGAATTTTTAGTCAGGTAAACCTTAACAAAACTAAAATTAGAAGCTCACTTGAGAATGATTCATTGGAAGGGATTCTTTATTCTAAATATTACCTCAAACTAAATAATTCAAATTGTTTTAATGTCAAAATTGATAATGAATTACTAAAATTGTGTAATAAAAATATGTACTAGTTTGTAAGTTATTTTTATGATCTGAAAGATCTCACTAGTGTACATAATAATTACTATATTTTAGAAAAATCTACATTTTTTGTAGAAAAATGAATCTTTTATGTTATTTTTTATACAGAATTGAATTTGTTATCTTTTTTTAATGTAATAAACAATATTGATTTGTTATAAACCAAAAAAATATGAATTTACTTATAAATTATATGCTTCCGATTTTTTGCCGATTTTTAAAAATACAAATGCCGATTATGCCGATTTTTTTTCTGAAAAATTGACGATTTTTCATGAAATTTAACTTTTTGAACTATATACATAATAGTTCTGCAAAATTGCAAGTCAATCGGACAAACATGAGGAGTTTGGTGCAACATTTCCTTATATATTGAAGTTGTATCCAGTGAATCGATTTCAAAGAAACTTGACACAAGTTATTTTATATGTATTTCAAAACGTTGTTCAAAATTTTGTGACAATCAGCCTAATTTTGGTCTTTGGTGCATTATTTATTTAAATGGAACTAAAATAAATTCGAGAGCTGTATCTAAATCTAAACCAATTTCAACTAAACTTTACATGCGGTAGGTTATAGTAACTTTAGTACGTTGTGCAAAATTTCGTACAAATCGAAATATATATTAGGACTTTGGTGCACCATTTACATATAATCGGACGAAACTATATATGGGACTTATATCTGAATCTGAACCGATTAGTTAACACACATCAATCTAGAAACAAGTCATTACGCTGTGGCAAATTTCTGGCAAATCGAAAGATATATAGGGATTTTGGTGCACCATTTACATTAAATCTTTGGGTCAAATAAATGACTTGTGCCAAATCTCATCCAATTCGGATCATAAATGCTACTTTGTTCACAATTTAACATGGAGAGACAGACGGACATGCTTAAATCGACTCAGAATGTTATTCCATGCATATTCTCAAAAGGAACCATGTGTCTATCTCGTTTCCTTTTGGCTGTTTCAAATATATGCACAAATACCCTCTAACACAGTATGGCGAAGGGTATAAATACCGAAGATCTTGAACTATAAAATGTATCCTAGTTCATACGATAGCTATGCAGGTACAGAATAACGAGATACAATTTGGAAACGATTGGCTTTAGTTCGCCACAGTTTACATTACATAGAAAACTAAAATTAGATTTTTTAAATCCGATAATTTTGTTGCAAGATATGAAGTTTCGGAGGATATGTTTCATTTTCAGTGTCATTGTATAGATGAACCGATTTTAATCATGGGAACATGGGTTGAGTTGGTGCAAAATTTAAGACCTGAAAGTTACAGACACTTGGAGACGATCTTAGCGGGTTAAATCCAACGGGCTCAAGAGATTCGAACACTTCAAGGGTTCCAAGCGAGTTAATTCCGGCGTACGCTGGGTTAAGCGGTAGGCAAAGTGGCGATTAATTCAATAAATTAACTGTTTTTGGTACCTGATGAAAGAAGATAAGTTGTTTACTTTATTTGTTGTGTGTCTTTCATTAATTATTATTATTTTTGGCCGCATTGGTTAAAAGTGAAAATTTGCATATTACCGGTAATCATTTTTCTTAATTAAGCCTTCTAAAAGTGAAAATTTTATTATGGAGCCGTCTACATTAGGTGTTTGAGCATATGAAAAATATTAGTTTGGATAAATGTTTTGGAAATATTACAAATAATAAGGAAATTGCTCCAAAAATGAGGTATTTTTAATGTTTGTGTTACCGACAGTTACAAGTATTTAAGTATCGATTAATATTAATTGCATATTATGAATTTATAAATACAACACTTCAACACATTGAGTTAAACGCTTTATGTACTAAATTTGCTCTCTTATAATTTACTCACTTCGATGTACGAAGTATTCTCAATTTAAAATTTATATACTAGAAGTCATTGTAACAATTGAATTTGTGCGCTGCGTTACGCAATATTGTAATACTAAGGTGATTTGTAAAATTAATTGCAAATATATTTTGAAATAAAACTTCTTTGCTTTAGAATTTTAAAGCAGCATAAACGACAGGAAGTCGCTACAGAATCTGCTCTTAAAACTTGGTTTTATTGCAACAATTCTTTAAAATTCTTATTACAATAAGACTATGGCGCAGCAAAACGCAAATATTCCATCGAGCTGCGTTCTCTGTTCCAATCCCGATGACGAACATATGGTGACATGTTCGAGGTGCAAAATAAATTACCATTTAATTTGTTGTAACATTGATGATGACCGTGGTGTAATTAATTGGATGTGCCAGAAATGTCAAGAGCAACAGCAAAATATGCATCATAACCTCAATGTCGAAGCAACAGCTAATGGTACCAGCACCGAACATATTGATGAGACAGATCCAAACGTAAACAATAACACAAGTGATATTAATATTTCAGCAACACAATTTTTTGCTCGCCAAAGTTTTTTGAAAGATTTGCCACATTTTAATGGTGACCCCCGAGAGTGGCCAATTTTTATAAGCGCGTTTGAACAAAGTACAAATGCTGCAGGTTATAGTAACGAAGAAAACCTTATTCGGTTGCAGAAGTGTCTACACGGTAAGGCTCGTGATGCTGTAAGAAATTGCTTGATGTTGCCCGACATGGTTCCAGATATCATTCGCACTCTAAAAATGTACTTTGGTCGTCCAGAATGCGTCCTTAAAAGTCTAATTGACGATATTCGGAAAATGATTTTGCCAAAGGGAAAACTCGAAGCTTTGATTGAATTTGCTTTTGCCATTAAAAATATGTGCGCTACTATACGTGCTAGCAAATTAGATGATTATATTATGAACCC
>NW_026884972.1:0-61743 GCF_032173495.1 Musca vetustissima | reverse complement strand
TTCGCTATTAATAGGAATAACAATAGGTCTTCGTATAGGAAGTCCAATAAGGATGACGAATTAGTTTTTTTCATGATAGGTAGATACTTTTTTTTTAAACCATTTCGTAATTTTTTTGGGTTAAACTTAAACATATATACAAATATTAAACACTTTACAAATATTTTTCAAACATAAATCAGTACCGCTTTTTAATATTTTTCCAAAAAAGTAGAGAGGGGTTTGAAAAAAAGATGGGGTTTTCAAGATTATTAGTTCATAGGACCAATAGATATTTTTCAAAGAGAGTACGAAGGCCTTTATTTTTTTTTTTATTTGTTCAAAGTGCTTACAGAAGCGTTGAATAAAGTAATATGTTTACGTGAATTTATAAAAATATTTTCAAGGAACATACGAAAGCATGTCATAAATAAACTTTTTCAAAGAACCTACTAACTATATTTGGTCAAAGAACCCGGAGAAGCATGGATCTTTTAAAAACAGTTTTCGAAGAACCTTCTTAAGAGTGACAAATTTAAGAAATATTTTTATAATTTATAACGGAAACTTACTTTTGGAAGTAATTAATTTTAAAAATGGCGCCCAACGTTTTTTGTACACTACACAACTATATTGGTCCTTGGCCCACATTTTAGTATACCGATCACATTATATGTCATATCAAGACAGGCTGTCCAAATACAGGCCACAATTATGGACCAATCTTCACGAAATTTTGTATGTAGAATGGGTTCTGGCCAATGTCGGTTTATCGTTAATTATACCCTACACAACTATGTTGATAGGGTTGTTGTTGTTGTAGCAACAGAATACATGTCGTTTGTCATTCATCGGCTGGTTCTGCTTCTTCTACCTCCAAATTCAAGAATGCTGCAACTTCAGCAGGTTGCGTCCAAAGTGAATTCGGCGATAGATGAATTGGCTTAGCTGGGCAATTGAAGAGGTGCAACGTGTCCACATGCCGGACATGTGTTAGGTGTCGAGCCTTGCCCAATATGAATTGAGGCGGTTGCACCATCCTGATCTTAGTTGAGCTAAGACTACTCGTGTTTGCCTTGGCAGCTGCTTCTCCTCTGCTGCGATGGATGGTGGGTGGTCTCAATTACATGTTCGTGTTGTCAGGGTATTATAGCTTTGTGCAGCCCCAATAGTTTGTAACGTCGCGAAATATTGGTCCTAGACCCACCTTTAAGTATACCGATCGTCATATCTCGACTAGCTGAGTCAATCTAGACATGTGTGTCCGTCCATCCGACTGTCCATTATAATTTGTAAACACGATACAGGCCACAGTAATGGACCAATCTTCACGAAATTTTGCATGTAGGATGGGTTCTGGCCAATGAAGATCCCTATTGCCTTTAGTAAAGATCGGCCGAAGAATGAGCATGCCTGTTTTGAAAAGATTGATCAATTTTATTTGCTTTTGTTTTTTTCGAGTTGGTCCATAGGCAACAATTATAAACCAAAAATCGCAACACAACCCACGGTAAATGGAATCTGGACCGCAGAAAGTTCGAGTTTCTTGATAGCTGTGCAAGGTATCGTATGGTCGGAACCGTCCGACTATACTGCTCCGCTCACTGGTTATACCCTTCCCCACACTGTGGTACAGGGTATTATGTCTTTGTGCATATGTTTGTAACAGGCAAAAATAATCGACATAGACCCATGGTTCCTTTTGAGAATATGCATAGAATCACTTTCTAAGTCGATTTATGCATGTCCGTCCGTCTGTCTGTCCATGTTAAATTGCAAACAAAGTACAGGTCGCATTTATGATCCGAATTGGATGAAATTTGGCACAGCTCATTTGTTTGGCCCAAGGACGTACCCTATTGGGAAAAATCGGTTCAGATTTAGATATAGCTCCGATTTAAGGTAAATGGTGCACCAATGTTCCTACATATCTTTCGATTTGCACGAAATTTGGCACAGCGTAATGAATAAGATCACGAATGATGTGTGCAAAGTTTCGTGAAAATCGGTTCAGATTTGGATATAGCTTCCATATATAGCTTCGCTCGATTTTAGATAAATAGTCCACTAAAGTCCCTGGAAATCTTTTGATTTGCACGAATTTTGGCATAGTGTACTGAATTAAGTCTAGAATGATGTGTGAAAAGTTTTGATATATATCTTCGTCCGATTTAAGGTTAATTGTGTACCAAAGTCCCTATATATCTCTCGATTTGCACGAAATTTGGCACAGCGTACAAAATTAAGTATAGAATGATGTTTGCAAAGTTTCGTGAAAATCGGTTCAGATTTAGAAATAGTTTTCATATATAGCTACGCCTAATTTTGGGTAAATAGTCCACTAAAGTCCCTATATATCTTTCCATGTGCACGAAATTTGGCACAGAGTTATGAATAAGATGGAGAATGATGCCTGCCAAGTTTCGTGAAAATCGGTTCAGATTTGGATATAGCTCCCATATGTATTTTCATCCGATTTAAGGTTAATTGTGTAAAAAAGTCCCTATATATCTCTCGATTTGCACGAAATTTGGCACAGCGTACTAAAGTATGTCTAGACTGATGTGTGTTAAGTTTCGTGAAAATCCGTTCAGATTTAGATATAGCTCACATATATTTTTTCGTCCGATTTTATGTAAATGATGTCGTCCGATTTTACACAAAATTGACACAAACTTTTCACAACGTACTGGAGTTAGAATAACCTAGAAGTTGGTTTTAAATACTTTACCATGGTGGGTCCAATCGGCACAAAATTTTGCTCTACGTACTGAAGTTACTGTAACATAACCTGTGGCAAGTTTAGTTCAAATCGGAGTAGATTGTGATATAGCTTATATATATATATATATATATATGCTTATAATTGATTTTCATAATTTTGGCCCTGGCCCTTTAAAAATTCGACGTCTTTTAGGTTTCATCTTTGGGATATACCGAAAGTGGTGAGGGGTAACATATAGTAGGCTCCGTCCGACATTACTACTTTCCTAAATATTGCCCAGGCTGGAAAAAAAAAATCCGCAGGAAGTTAGAGTTTCTTGGTAGTTGTTTAGGGAATCGTATGCTCGGCCTCTTCCGACTATACTGCTCCGCTCACTGTTTAACTGTGTAAAATTACGATTTGGATTTTAAAGCTAATCAATTCTAATAATGGCGCCCAACGTTTTTACTACTGAGAACATGAAACAATTACTGACGTAGTCTTGTAAAGTAATCTACATTGCCTAATGGCACTCATTGGTGTTAGAACAACGATGTGGACCTTAAAGTTAATTCATTCTGATAATGGCGCCCAACGTTTGTTTTAACTGCGTGCCTAAGATTAGTATGGAGTAATTCAAATTTCTTAACTGTTTCAATTATTATTTATTATTTCTTTGGTTGCCTCTATTGCCTTCCATAGGGCACCATGGTCGCATGTAATGGGAAAATATTGAACAAGTTCCGCTTTATTGTTTTCGAAAAGTTTAACAAGACTAAATATTTAATGTGTACTAATTGAATGTTTTTTCTTGTTGTTGGAGCTTTTCATCATCGTTAGTTTTAGGTTATTTTATAGACAAAAAAAAAAAAAAAAAAAACAATGACGTTGGCTAGTAGAAGAATCAGGACAGACAACAAGGATTGTTAGATCCCCCTCCAAAATGGACTTGGATGTTTTCATAATGTTATGGCTTTAGAAAATTTCGGGATGTTGAGCGAAAAAAGTGCTGGAGACTTGGTGGCGGCAAAGTTTGCTGCTGTTAGTCTCAGTGTTGAATGGCTCAATTGTTGTTTTTGTTGTTGTAGCTGTTGCCGTTTAGTTGTAATTGTTGGGGTCACCTCACCCAGAAAAAAAGGTCGTGAAAGTAACAGCAACTAATATAATGAAATGAATCGATAGGCGGAGAGAGAGATTTTGTTTTTGTTGAGGGATCAACTGGGATAATTGTCTTTGGCTTTTTGTCTTTGCAACAGCCTGTCATGTTTGCCTGGATTATTAAATGCAACAGCCACTGCAAAACGGCAGAATCAGTGACCGAATAAAAAAGGCCACAGAGTAGCACCACTCAGCGGTATATTATTTAGCTGTCGTCATGATTGTTTCATCTGCCATTTGGAAAGGTTCGAACAGAAATAGAAAAAAAATCTACTCAACTGCTTAAACGTCTATTTAACCTTAATGATTTTTTAGCATTCAATTGCTGGGATTTTTTTTTTCTACCTCAGCTGAACTCCGGTCATAAGCCAAGTTAACAAAAAAAAAAAAAAAAAGCCAGCCAATCAATTGCAGTGCAATTTCTTTGCCGGTCAATAGTCATAATAATAATAATATCCGGCATCTCATAACAAAAACAATAACCAATATTAAGGTCATGTTTAGCTTGACTTGAAAAATTTAATAAAAAAAAATCGAACGAATTGGAAGAGAGAAAAAAACTTAACTGATTTTTATCATTATTAATGAAATTTCCAATTTATTAAATAATGGCATTTAACATATTTCACCGCTGTCGTTCGAAATGGGAAAGCATCAAAAAAGAAATACTGGCAGAGGAGCAGACAGCCAATACAGAGGAGATCCCGACAGACATACGTAAAGAAAGAAATATTGCAAGGCATTTTAGATCATTGATGATAATTCGAAAGAAACAAACGTAAATGATGTCAAAACAAGTCTCCAAACCCATTGACTCAATGGATGGCTGACTGGCTGGCTAGTTGGATGACTGCTTGTGTGATTTGTTCGCCAGCAATTTTGACAAATGATTTCATTAATTATTTTATTTCTTAAAGCCCGCATCATTTTCATAAATTAACTTATCACGCCGCCTGAAATCTTGGCAATTTTTTTCTTGGTTTTTTTCTTTTGCACATTTTTTTTTTGCGGTTCGGTTATTCAAAATTGTGTCCATTATATAATAGAAGGATATCGATATGTCATAAATATACCCCCGGACACAGTGTTGAATAAACATCAGATCAACGCAGAGACTAGGACCAATACCAGCATAAAATTTGGTGAGGATATACCAAAGGTTTCGAGGTTTTTCTTGGCATTATTTTCCAATGATGCCCAACACTTTTTCTATGCTTCTATAGAAATCAAACCGAAAGGCTTTAGAAGTGGATTTTACACCTAACCTTGGAAGGTAATCATAATTGACAAATGACGCCCAACAGTTTTAGAAATACGATTTAAACTTAAAATCAAGCTAAACTCATAAATGGCGTCCAACTGAGGGATTTGCTCCTTAACAATCATAAAAAACATTTTTTTTCAATGGCGCCCAAAACTTTAAGGACTTTTTTTACCAGAAAGGCTTTTAAAGTTCCATTGGGCCTTTGAAATAAAATATTTTGCTGTTGCCTTTGGGAGCAATCCCCATTGCACTTGGCGTCAACTAATATGTCGATCAAGCCTTAGGAATTTTTTTCCAACACAAATGGTGCCCAATTTTTTTCGAACAGAAATATGTCTTAAAAATCATGCACATTGAATATATGCGCCAACGATCTAGTGGGATGGATAATGGTTGGTTCATAGGAAGTCAATAAAGTTCGAAAGCCTACTACTAGTCTTAGAAGTCATTTTACTGTGTTAATGGCACCCAACTGCAATAGAGTAATTATCTGTCTTTGAAGAAAATTCACAATGAGATTACAGTCAACGATTTTAGACCTAGCCTTGGAAAGCAGTATGCGCCCCAAAGCTTTAGAAGTGAAATTTATAGTTCAAAATTAATTTTCCCCTTACCTTATATTACGAACAATCCTAGTTTTCCTATGGCGCCCAACACTTCTACGATATTGATTCCAACCAAACCAGAAAGGCTTTAGAAGCCTCATTGGGTGTTTGAAAGGACATTTTCTGTCGTTGTCTTTGAAAGCCATCCAAAGCCAAGCAAATTGCACTTGGCCCCATATACTATGTAGATCGTAGTATTAGAAATTATTTCACAATGAAAATGGCGCCCAACCTTTTTGGAACAGCGATATATGTTAGAAAATACTGCACATTGAAAAAACGGTCTAAGAATCTATTGAATCACTTTATGGTTGAATAAAAAGTCAATAAAGTTGGAATTCCTAGCAGAAAGGATCTAATGGCCCCAATTGTTTTAGATCAATGATTTGTCTTTGAAGAAAATTTACAGTGAGAACAGAGAACCCCATTTTAGATCATAGAAAACAATTCACAAATGACCAACACTTACTGGAGTTTTCCCTACCCAAACCAGATAGTTACATCGGGCCTTTGAAACAAATCGTTCTGACATTGCCTTTGGAAGATTATTAGATTATAGTCTTTGGAAATAATGGCGCCCAACCTGTTTGGGACAGGGATTTGTCTTTGAAAATCATGAACATTGAATATTTCGCCTAAAAAAGTTAGACCTAATTATGTAGTGCAGCAATCCATATAGACCAATGGCGCCCAATAATATTAGAGGTGCACACAATTTTTAATGGATTTAATAATGGATTTGGGAGACAACTCAGTTCAATTTTTTGAATCCACATTACAAATGACTCCCAACAACAGATTTCGATGAAACAATTTATGACTGGATTTCACAAGAATTCAAAAAAGTTCGAACTCTTGGTCTTAGGAATCATTTCGCAATGCAAATGGCGCCCAATTGCTATACGATTTGCCTTGGTAGAAAGCCAATAATGAACATGATTTTAGACCTAACATTGGAAAGCAATTTAAAATGGCAGATGACGCCCAAGTGTGATTCATAGAACAACAATCATATTTGGCGCCCAACGTTTTATTTTTACTGAACTGGAGCTAGTTTTTGAAAAGGTTTGAGAATTCAATTATGTCTTTGAAAGCATACTTGTATCGCTGACTTTGGAGTCAACCCAGATTGCAATTGACTTCCAATAAAAAATACGTTCTAATCTTAGGAATAATGTCACTGGGTAAATGGCGCCCAATTTTTTGTGGAATAACGATTGGTTTTAACATTGGAAAGCAATTCACAATGACAAATGGCGCCCAAGTGTGATTTATAGAACAACAATCATATTTGGCGCCCAACGTTTTATTTTTACTGAACTGGAGCTAGTTTTTGAAAAGGTTTTAGAATTCAATTATGCTTCTGAAAGCAAACTTGTTTTGCTGACTTTGGAGTCCACCCAGATTGCATTTGGCGCCCAATAAAAAATATGTTATAGTCTTAAGAATAATCTCACAGGGCAAATGGCGCCCAACCTTTTAAAAATAACGCCAAAGAATTAAGACCCAGTTATGAAATGCACTTCATATAGACAATGACGACAATCACAAGTACGACTTAGGTTTTTAAATCCATTCCTACCAAAAATGGCGCCCAACGTTTGCTTCTACTGCGAACTGATTGTAGGAAGTAGTCCAGTCCAATTTTGGAGCCCAATGATGTTGTTGAATGAAGCAATTTATGTTTCCATGGGGAATATTCCACATAAAAAAAATCCTTCTAATAAACATCAAATAAGTCGATCAATTTCGAAGAACACCTACAAAATTTTAGAAAGGCTTTTGAGCTTCATTTTCCATTTGATAGGCGAACATTTTGGTTCTTGTCTTTGAAATCACAATCCACAGTCTTAGGAATAATATCACAGGTCAAATGGCGCCCAATATTTTTGGAATAACTACATATTTATATTATTTATAATAAATAATAAACAATAACTTCTATCTTCTTCCATTGAAGGGCATCTATATTCTGCCTGTAGAAATCCAAGGAAGTGTAGAAGTTTTTATATCTATAGGAAGCTTATTGAAGATTTTTTTTCCTGAAGAAAGAGTTCGTATTTTTATATACGACCTATGGAAGTTATTCTGGCAGTAGAAGACATAGATGTCCACTATAGACGGACTTCTCACTGTAGAAGACCTATTGAAGCATCTCTGTGTATAGAATGCCTCTTGGTTCTATCTATAAAAGATTTATAGAATGCTTTCTATCAAGAGGCGGATAGAAAACATTAGGTTTTGTGTGTGTGTAGAAGAATTTTTCTCTATGGAAGAGTTCTATAAGGTTTTCCGTCTGTACAAGACTTTTGATAGGTCTTCTGTCTTTAAAATGTATTTTCTATAAAAGGCCACTGGAAGGTTTGTTTCTGAAGGTTAAGCTCCACAGACTCTCATCACGTCTTCTAGCTACAAGAGGTCGATAGTATGTCTTTTATCTATTGGAGACATGCAACAGGACTTCGTTGTAAGGTTTTCTCTGTTTAGATGGATTTTTGTCCAGGAGACTTTTTATAGGAGGTCACTAGAAGTTCTTTTTATAGATGATCTATTGAAGACATGTAGTGTTTCATTTTACAACAAGATTTCCGCTTATAGAGGACCTACAGCAGGATTTCCTCCTATAGAAGTTATTCTTCCCTTTTTATAATTATAGAAGGTCTCCTCTCTATGGAAGACCTGTAGAATTTTTAACTTCTGTACAAGACCTGTGGAAGGTCTTCTATATTTTCTATAGAAGGCCACTAAAATCGTCGATAAAGACATAAACGTCTATCTAAAGAAGGTCTATAGCATGTTCTTTGTCTACAAGAGGTGTATATCAGGACTTCGGTGTAAAATTTTCAGTATGTCTTCCACATATTTTTTTACAGGAGACTTTTTATAAAAGGTCACAAGAAGTTCATGTTTCATACACGTGACTTGTATATAGAAGATATATAGCCGTTAATTTGTCCAAAAAGTTTTACATCAAGTATTTCTTTTAAAGAAGATCTAGAGGTCTTCATTCTGTTTTTTATTTAAAGAAAATCTGCTCTCTATGGGAGACATCTAGAAGGATTTCCGTCTGTAAACGACATGTGGATGGCCTTCTGTGTGTAAAAGTTATTTGATATAGACCACTAGAAGGTTGGATCCTGTAGATAAAAAAGATAAAAGACTAAAAAGGATAAAAGACCTCCTTGAACTCGTTGATAAAAACTTTCTGACTTATTTTATCTTAGGCCTAAAAGCAAACGTCCTGTCTCAGATGGCGCCCAACGTTATTAATATCACAATTTAATATGTCGCTCTATAAAGACTTTCTTCCAATAAAGACTTCCTGACTTCAGCTCGTCTATAGCAAGGAATCAGTAGGGTAAATTTATAAACGCTACTCCTTAATTTGTTTATTGAAGGCTTAAAGGCAAACTCCAGGTTAAGATGGCGCCCAACGTTGACTGTGGCTTTCTTAAAACATGGTCACGTATTGAAATATTTCTGCAAATTATTTTTTTTCACCTTTTATGAGCATGGAACGCCAAAATACTGCCAATTTGTTGGGGAAATTCGTCGACAACTTTCAAACGACCGAAAATGGGAAGTGACCTGTATCGAAATAGTTTAGCAGAAATGTCTTTCATCTTTCATAGAAGACGGAGTTCGAAATTATATCCGCATGGGTGGAAATATGTCGTTAATACATTCAAAATACCGACAATGGGGTGGACCTTCATCGGGACTTCGTCGAGACATAGACATGGTAGTTCTGATTAAGAATATATATATATATAGTGTGCAATGACTATTTCGCTAACAGAAAGACAAATTTACGGTCTTTAAATAAAATGTTAGCAGCACAAAAGTCACTGAACGAACATTAGTGGCTGGTACCGCCTCAATATATATGGGACTCGATCATCATGTCTAATAATTGCATCTTGATTCTGTATTAAAAATATCTAACCAGCTCTTAATTTCCTAACTATCACTTCATCTTTCATGATTCTTCTGATTATTGTTCGTTCTTCGAACTAATTTATAGCCAACTAATAACATACATGAGATCATACCAACATACCAACATTTTGTACTTATACATTTTTTTTATTTAATCTCCGATCAAGGCAGACGTTCACCTCAAGATATATCTTCATCATAACATCCAGTCATAACATCTAAATTAGAAACGAAATTATAGCGTAAATCAAAGATAAAAAAGTCATTCCCTTTTGGTATTTCGATATCAATTGAAGTGAATCTTTAAGCAGCAAGAAGTTCTGCTTCTGCCATACAAAAAAATAGTGTGAAAAATTCCAACCCTATAATAGATGAAGATCAACTGCATCTTTGGTATTTTCACACATATTTTTTTTTTTTCATTTGCGGGATGGGCCAGCCAACCATCCTGGTTGGTAGGTATGGTTGGTTTGTTTGTTGGGTTTCATTCCTTCTTGGCACCTCATAAATTCCCATTTTGATAGTCAACAACATTTCACACACCAGTTCGCTCGCTAGCTAAACAACCTTAGACAACAAATCTACAAAATAATAGCAGAAACAGCAACGACAACAACAACACCAACAAAGGCCATGCAATGAAATCACAACAAATCCCAACTATAACACTCACACACACAATGCACATTCATCCGTTCCGTTCATCCACTGAAGCTCAGCCGAGTCCAGGCCACAAAACAATCCTAAAAAACTGATCTGCAATGATCGGTGAAGAAAAAAATCTCAACAGCAAAATAAATGAAAAACGAACATGACACAAGATCGGCAACTGATAACGAAACGTTTTCATATAACAAAATGCTTTGCCAAGAAGAGATGGGGAGTCAGTCGCAATTCAGCGCCTGTTTGGCTCATCTATGAGTATGAAGGAAAGGACGAAAAAATGTTACATCAGCATCAGGGTGGTTGGGGTTAGAGTGTGGAATTAACGTTTGGTGGGTGGAGTGAGGAGGTGGAGGTTCATGGGTTAGGGAAAACAATGGACACAATTTTGAAATGAAGCTGGACAATGGGAGACGGAAGGAATTTTTATCATATTTTTCAGATAAATGCATATATATTAGAGACTTATTATTAGTAGGACTTCAATAGGTCACTCTAGAATATCCTACATCTAAAAAAGGCCTTCAAATATACTATATTTAGAAGGTCTTTTCTGACGTTTTTTATGTAAGAATTTCTATCTTCTTTCTATATTATAAAGATCTATAGGTCTGTAAAGAATGCTGAAGGTCCTATATATGGACTGTTAATGGAAGACCTTAAAACCCATATAAGGTATAGTATTTTTAGAGGGCATACAGAAGCTTTTCTGTAGAAGGTTTTTATAGGAAGTCTCCAAATTATAGATAACCTAGGTTTTCTATGGGAGGTCTTCCGTCATTAGAATTTCTCTCGAAGTCATTCTCGTTACAGAATGTTTCTGAAAGGTATTCTGTTTACCGTAGGACTCTAGAAGGCCTTCTATCTTTAGCTTATAGCTGTAAAAGCTCATCTAACCATATCATATTTGTAGATGATCGTCTGTCTATGGAAGTCTTATTAAAGGACTTTTGTCTATAGAAGATCTTCTTGAAGGCTTAGAAAAGGTCATTTGTTTAAAGAAGGTCTCTAGAAGTTATCGGTGGTCTTTTATCCAAAGTATATTTGTATAAGTGTAAAAAACTCCTAAAAAAAACTCCTGTATATTAAAGTGGTTCTATCTATCGAAGCCGTGCAGAAGGTATTTTGTCCTATCATTTGAATTTCTAAGACTATTTTTTATCTACGGAAGACCTACAGTAGAATAATGTCTATAGAATACCCATATAATTTAATTTATGTCTAGAAGTCCAGTAGAGTATCTTCTATCTCAAGAAGAAGCAAGTTTTCGTACTTATAAACTGTTTACAGATTACCCGAAGAAAGATTAAAGATTCTCTGACACTTCAGCCAGTGTATAAAATACACCCTGGCCCTACAGCTGGTCTTTGAAAGACTTCCTGGTCGTTCAGCTTCTTTATGAAATAATTCCTCGTCCTTCAGCTATGTAATGGAATAATTCCTGCTTCTGTTCTTCTGTGATAGACTTTTGAAGCTTCAGATCGTCTATGAAAATGTCCCTCCCTGTCGTTTATAAAGACTATGAAAGACACAGAGGCGTTCCAACTAGTCTATGAAATATTCCCTGTCTTTCTAGCCTATGAACGACTCTTATATCAAGACAGTAAAAGATTGATTAAAAGAAGATGTCTCTCTTTACGAGAGCCCCAGAATTTAATGTATGTCTAGAAGACCTGTAGAAGGTCTTCTACCTCAAGAAGACTTTTAGAAAGTCTTCGTACTTCAAAGCTTCTATAGATGACCCATATAAATTTCATTTATGTCTAAATTTTATTTATGTCTTAAATGTAGATGGTATTTTATCTCAAAAATACCTGTAGAAAGATGGCCCTTAGAAGTTTACCCTTAATTCCAGACCTATGTGAAGTCTTACCTACAAAGTAGACCTGAAGAAATCAAATATATATTCGTAGTCTCCAAAGATTTCTACAATGTCCACAGAAGTTCTCTGTCTATAGAAGACGTGCAAAATGTCGTGTATTTCTGTAAGTCCTATATAGTCTTCTTTGTCTAGAAGTAATTTATTTTATGATAACCATTAAAAAGTCGTCTGAATATAAAGGGTTTATATATATCCCTTAGATACTTTAATGTAATCCAAGTACTATATAACGACGTGTCTTTCGAAGAGGGTATACAGAATATCTGCTAGCAACCATAACCACTTCCCAACAATCCCGGTATAATTTTATTTGAAGTCTTCTATCTTCTGTAGACCTCCATAAGACCTCCGAGATAAGAGACCCTATATTCTCTTTGTCTCACCTAGTTCTCAGAAGAACCTACAGAAAATCTTTATGCAGCCTTGGCCACCTTCACCTTAATCCTCTAATATTCTTTTGTAAAATATTTACTTCAGATTCCCCAATGGCTACAATGAAGGAATCTACTGCAAAAAATCTAAGACGGAACTAAAACTTCATTTAATGGCCTGGTGATGATGTTTCTTCTTCTTCTTCCTTGTCTGCAACATGCAACAATTTTTTTGTTTTTTTTTTTTTTTTTTAGTTTATCAGTTAAGGTAGTGGAAAACAATCTTTGGTCAAGTTTGCAAACACAAACACGCACATACCAAACTTATTAAAACTTTTTCTTCATTTGAACTCCAGAACACTTGTTGATAGATGTGGAACAACAACAATAACAACATACAGATTATTGTTGTTTTAATGCAGTAATATTAAATTTTTTGATGCGGACACTTCAGCTATTCCATGAAGACCCTAAAGAATACTTGATTTACAGCTCTTCTATAAATATAGCCAGGTTTCATCTGATATTTATAGACACCCTTCAAATTTCTTTTTAGAGGCACGCTTTCAGCTCGTAAATAAAGGTCCCCTTCAGCCCGTCTATGTAGATCTTCTTCAGGGCCTTAGGGTTGTCTCTAAAAGACTCCCTTCAGCTTGTCTTTTTATAGAAATAGCTTCTATCTTCTGTCTATATAAGATCTATAGGTCAATACAGGATCGACAGAAGTTCTTCAGAATATATGTAAGTCTCATATATTTAGAAGAACTTCTGTCGATCCTGCATAGGCGTATAGATCTTGTATAGACAGAAGATAGAAGCTATTTCTATAAAAAGACAAGCTGAAGGGAGTATTTTAGAGACAACCTTAAGAGCCTGAGGAAGATCTATATAGACGGACTGAAGGGAGGTCCTAGCTATTGATAACCTAGGTCGTCTTCAGGGTCTTAAGGTTGTTTATTAAAGACTCCCTTCAGAATGTCTATGAAAAACATCCTGGCTTCAGATATTCTGTGAAATACGTTCTGCTTCAGTTCGCCTGCGAAAGACTCCCTGACTTTCAGCTTGTCTGTAAGAGATTCCTGAGCTTCAGCTCGTCTATGAAAGATTGCTTGGGCTTCAGATCTTCAATAAAAGACTCCTGTGCTTCGGATCGTCTAAGAAAAACACATCTATGGAAGAATTACAGGCCCTTAAGATTCGGATCGTCTAAGAAAAACACATCTATGAAAGAATTACAGGCCCTTAAGATCGTCTATGAAAAACTCTCTGAGCTTCAGCTTGTCTGTAAACGAATCCTGAGCTTCAGCTCGTCTAGGAAACACTCCCTGAGCTTCAGCTCGTCTATGAAAGACTCCCTGAGCGTCAACTCGTCTACGAAAGATTCCCTGTGCTTCAGATCGTCTAAGAAAAAAAACCCTGGCTTCAATAAAAGACCCCTGTGCTTCAGATCGTCTAAGAAAAAATCTCTGGCTTTCAGCACATCTATGAAAGAATCCAAGGCTATTAAGATCGTCTATGAAAAACTGTCTGAGCTTCAGTTCGTCTATGAAAGACGACCTGAGCTTCAGATAGTCTAAGAAAGACTCAGTTGGCTCCAACAACTTTATGAAAGACTTCCTGACCTTCAGCTCTTCCAATGAAGACTCTTTGACTCCAGCTCGTCTATAAAAGCATACCTGCTTGATCTTGCCAATAAAAAAACTCCCTGCTAAAGCTCGCTCTGAGCTTCAGCTGGTCTATGAAAGTCTCACTGGTCTATGAAAGTCTCGTCTATGAATGATTCTCTGAGGTTCAAATCATCTAAGAAAGACTTCCTGATCTCCAGTTTTTCTATGAAAGATTATTTGGCTTCACTTCGTCCACGAGATTCTCCCTGGCTTTAGCTCGTCTATGAAAGACTCCCTGCTTCAGCTGCTCTATGAAATATTTCCTTCAGTTCGTCTATGAAAATGCCTCTCCGTTCACTTCATCTAATTTATAAAATACACTGTGCCGCCCCTGCTTGTCCATTAAATAGGGAGTATTTCCAGCTTGCCTATTAATTACGTACTCTATCAAGATTCCCTTCTGATCGTCTAGGAAATATTCCCTTCAGATGATCTATGATTGACTTCCTGAGCTTCAAATAGTGTATGAAAGACTCTCTGAGTATCCAATCGTCTTTGAGACTCTGCTGTCAGTTCGTCTATGAAATACTAAGTCATCTAAGACTCCCTACCTTCAGCTCCTTTATAGAGACTCCCTTCAGTTCATCAAAAAAGACTCTCTTCGGCTCGTCTATAATAGACTCCCTTTAGTTCATTTAAAACTACTCCCTTCAGTTTGTCTGTAAAACCTTTATTTCCCCTAAAAACCTACCCCTCCCCCCATTCCTCCTCTTCACCCTACCATCATCACAATTATTATTAAGTGTATCCAATTTACAATGTAATAATCTGCGGAATCAAACGAGTGCCTATTACAATTCTGCCTGACATCGAACAAAGTACTGGGGGGATCAGTTAACTTGACTCCCAGAGAATTTTATTTAAACTGTCCATTTAAATGACAATGTTAAGATGTGCCACTCGCGATGGCTGCACTGAACAGCAACAACAACAGCATCAACACCACCAACAATACAACAATGTTTATGCAAAATGCTGCGCAACACCATTCGCGCAAAGCAGTCAAAAGACCATTTTCCTCTTTTTAGTTGACTGTCAGTCTGTCTGTAGTTGTCATCTAAAAAATAGTGAAAAACACCCCAGAAAAAAAAACCAAAACAGCAACAACAACATCGTTGACGTTTACTACAACATCGTTGAAGAACGCCACCAAAACTATCATGTTCTACTCTTGGATGTCGGTTGGTGTACCACTTTTTCCCCTTTTCGGTTGGAATGGTGATACCTTCCTGCTGCTGCAGCAGGATGGATGGACCCAAGCAATTCTTTTTTTGGCCAATTGGCTGTGTGGCTGATCTGGCGGCTGCCACTTTGCTTCCATAGCTGCTCCTACAATTTTAACCTTCAACCTTAACTGCTCACACAGTCATTGTCAAACTGACAACCGAATGAGCGGACGGGCGAACAAAACCAGCGAAGAATGGACAGTGACAGTGAAATGTTACCGACGTAACGTAAAACAAAACTGACAAATGTTTTAAGAAGGTGGCAACACCATTTATTTAAAATAGTTTTCAAGCATAGCTTATTCCCGTTTGTTGCCTCATTTTTTTGGAGGAGAGGTGCGGAGAGACAGAACAACCGACACCGTAACGTATCGTCAAAGTAATAAACAATTGGCGGTAGAAAGGAACCAAGAAATCGAGAATGACCACCACAACCAAGAACAACAACAACGAACGACCAGAAAAAAATATCAAATGACGACAGTTTTAGGACGTTGTCTGTCTCCCTTCGTATATGTATATTTGACTGTTGGTCCGTCCGACTGTCTAATCTAAATGTCTACCTTGAAAAGATTTACGGCCAGAAATAAATAAACGAAAAAAAGTAACAACAACTACAAATACAACTGAAACAGCTACAAAAGTAACGTTTTTTTTTTGGTTTGGTTCGATGGTTGGGACGAGGGTAATTGGGAAAGTGGAACCTGAATGGGAGCCATTTCATAGACGAGCTGAAGGGAGTCTTTTATAAGCTGAGGCATATCAGCTCATAAATGAGTTGAAGGACCGGGAACTCTTCCATGAACAGTATTCAATAGATGCGCAGCTGGGCCAGGATGTCTTTCATAGGCAAGCTTGAGAACTGGGAGTATTTCAAAGAGTTGAAGCGTCAGGGGGTCCTTCATAGACAAACTGAAGGGTCAGGAAGTCTTTCATGGGCAAGCTTGAGGACAGAAGAAATAATCGGAATAGTCAGGCAGTGTTTCATAGACGAGTTAAAGTGCCAGGGGTCTTTAATAGTCGAGCTAAAAGGCTTAGGGTTTTATTGTAGACGAGCTGAAGGGATTTTTCATAGACGATCTGAAGGTCAGCTAGGTTTTTATAGACGAGATAAAGGTCAAAGACTGTTTCGATGAAGTTCCATAGTGTCTTTCTGTGGCGAGCTGAAGCTTAGGGAGTCTAACATAGACTTTTGAAGCCAGGGAGTGTTTTTTTGAGGATAAGCTGAATGGGAAAGGGGTGTATTTAAGAGACCAGTAGCGTGAACAGGGATCAAAAGGAACTGAAGCACCAAGGAGATCTCCATAGACGAACTGAAGGTCCAGGGAGTCTTCATAGATGAGCAGAGGCTTAGGGAGTCTCTACAAATGAGCTGAAGCTCACTGAGACTTTCAAGATGATTTGAATTTACAGATGATCTGATGCTCACATATTCTCTATAAAGACTCCCTGAAGCTCAGGGAGTCTGAAGGTCCAGGGAGTCTTCATAGATGAGCAGAGGCTTAGGGAGTCTCTACAAATGAGCTGAAGCTCACTGAGACTTTCAAGATGATTTGAATTTACAGATGATCTGATGCTCACATATTCTCTATAAAGACTCCCTGAAGCTCAGGGAGTCTTTATCGACGAGCTGAAGCTCAGGGAGTCTTTATCGACGAGCTGAAGCTCAGGGAGTCTTTAACGACGAGCTGAAGCTCAGGGAGTCTTTATCGACGAGCTGAAGCTCAGGGAGTCTTTATCGACGAGCTGAAGCTCAGGGAGTCTTTATCGACGAGCTGAAGCTCAGGGAGTCTTTATCGACGAGCTGAAGCTCAGGGAGTCTTTATAGACGAGCTGAAGCTCAGGGAGTCTTAATAGACGAGCTGAAGCTCAGGGAGTCTTTATAGACGAGCTGAAGCTCAGGGAGTCTTTATAGACGAGCTGAAGCTCAGGGAGTCTTTATAGACGAGCTGAAGCTCAGGGAGTCTTTATAGACGAGCTGAAGCTCAGGGAGTCTTTATAGACGAGCTGAAGCTCAGAGACTCTTTATAGACGAGCTGAAGCTCAGGGAGTCTTTATAGACGAGCTGAAGCTCAGGGAATCTTTATAGACGAGCTGAAGCTTAGGGCATCTTTATAGACGAGCTGAAGCTCAGGGAGTCTTTATAGACGAGTTGAAGCTCAGGGAGTCTTTATAGACGAGCTGAAGCTCAGGGAGTCTTTATAGACGAGCTGAAGCTCAGGGAGTCTTTATAGACGAGCTGAAGCTCAGGGAGTCTTTATAGACGAGCTGAAGCTCAGGGAGTCTTTATAGACGAGCTGAAGCTCAGGGAGTCTTTATAGACGAGCTGAAGCTCAGGGAGTCTTTATAGACGAGCTGAAGCTCAGGGAGTCTTTATAGACGAGCTGAAGCTCAGGGAGTCTTTATAGACGAGCTGAAGCTCAGGGAGTCTTTATAGACGAGCTGAAGCTCAGGGAGTCTTTATAGACGAGCTGAAGCTCAGGGAGTCTTTATCGACGAGCTGAAGCTCAGGGAGTCTTTATAGACGAGCTGAAGCTCAGGGAGTCTTTATAGACGAGCTGAAGCTCAGGGAGTCTTTATAGACGAGTTGAAGCTCAGGGAGTCTTTATAGACGAGCTGAAGCTCAGGGAGTCTTTATAGACGAGCTGAAGCTCAGAGACTCTTTATAGACGAGCTGAAGCTCAGGGAGTCTTTATAGACGAGCTGAAGCTCAGGGAATCTTTATAGACGAGCTGAAGCTCAGGGAGTCTTTATAGACGAGCTGAAGCTCAGGGAGTCTTTATAGACGAGCTGAAGCTTAGGGAGTCTTTATAGACGAGCTGAAGCTCAGGGAGTCTTTATAGACGAGCTGAAGCTCAGGGAGTCTTTATAGACGAGCTGAAGCTCAGGGAGTCTTTATAGACGAGCTGAAGCTCAGGGAGTCTTTATAGACGAGCTGAAGCTCAGGGAGTCTTTACAGACGAGCTGAAGCTCAGCGAGTCTTTATAGACGAGCTGAAGCTCAGGGAGTCTTTATAGACGAGCTGAAGCTCAGGGAGTCTTTATAGACGAGCTGAAGCTCAGGGAGTCGCTATATGTGAGCTAAAGCTTACAGATTCTCAAAAAATGTGCTGAAGCTCAACGAGTCTCTACCGACGAACTGAGGGGTCTTGGTATCTTCCATAGGCGAGCTTAAGAAGGAGTCTTCTTAGACGATCCCAAGGGCCAGGAAGTCTTTCAAAGTTCTATCTCTCCAGAAGGAGGAGTCAGACATGGACGACCTGAAGCCAATGAGTCTGTATAGACCAACGGAAGCTCAAACACTCGTTATGTACAAGCAAAATGACTAGGTGAAGCTTAATAAAATTTTACAGACGGGATCGAGCTCAAGGAATTTTTATAGGCGAGTTTGACCTCATGGAGGTTTTATAGATGAACTGGAGTTTAGAAAGTTTTTATAAACGTGCTGGAGGGAGTCTTTGTGGACCAGCTGAAGACATCTGAAGCGGGTTTTTATAGTCCAGGAAGTATTTTTAGATCTACAAGAAGTCTGTATAAACCTCCCTACTTTTTGCTTCTAGTGATCAAAAAAACTTCCTGGTCTATAATAACCCCTTTCAGATGGTATAAATAGATTGTCTTCAGCTGCCCCACAACGACTGTTTCCAGCACGTCTATAGACGAAATTTTTAGGTCAGCTGATGTTGTCCTCTAGCAAGGGAAGCGGGTCTTTGTAGTCTTTATAGCCAACTGAAGTGGGTTGCTATGGAACAGCTGAAGCGGGGTTTCATTGACCATGAAGAGGGTCTTTATTTACCAACTGGCCAGGGGTTTATTGAGGGTATGGAAGTTCTCCTTGTAGACGAGCTGATAGGATCCTTGAACTTCCTGTTCGTACCTCGTTACCAGATATTATTTTTGTTGTTATTACCTGGCATTGTGATTTTTGCGATTCCTCTGGTTTCACTGTTGTTGTTGTTGCTACCTTTGTTTATTTTTGTTGTACCAAAAAATAAGTACTATTTGCTTTGTAATTCATACTTTGGCGTCTTGTACTTGTAAGTTTTTCCTCTTCTACTGGAAATTTTCCAAAAGGCTTTTCCTTTTCGCCGTTTTGCGAATTTTAGGTAGAAGAAACATTTTGTCCGCCTTAATGTCTGTTAAGTTTTCATTTAGTTTTGATGAGTTGTTGTTGCCGGTTGTTACATTGCCGCCTGGCTCCGTAGTCGTGGTCGTCGTGCTGATGATGACCACGATCTTCAAAAGGCAACTGCGGACGTCTGTAATTGAATGGTTATTAGTGTTTTATGATAGTCGGTAATTAACATTGGCCAACTGGAGGTTTTTTTCCTGTGTGTGTTTGGGCGGAAAATGGATTTATTTGATTACGAGTTAATGCCATGGCCAATGTCGACGAGGAAGAAGAAGCAGTAGTAGCTGCTATTGGAAGAGGCTTGGCTTGACTTGGATTGGTGTGTGAGTTTACCATGAAATTGTGTAGATTAGGGGTTTTTTTTTGTGTTCCTGGAGAAATTGAGAGATGAAAGTTTTATTAACGACATTTGAAATTTAAATGACTGTCAAGCGATTAGCTGAAATATTGTCCGAACACACAAGAAAAATGACAATAAATGTCATTCTGTTGTTGATATTTGTTTTTTTTTTTTTTTTGATTAGAAATGAGCGGGAAATGTTGCATGGAAACAAAATGGGTGAGACATCTTCGGCAGTTTAATTTTTTATTGATTTGTTTTAATTACGTTTTTTTAGTGGAGTGATAAAAATTGGTGAGATACATAGTGGCCTACTTACTGGCTGAAGAGGCAGGGGGTCTTTAGAGAGGTGATGGAGGGAGTATTTCATAGACGAGCTGAAGGGAGTCTTTCATAGACGAGCTGAAGGGAGTCTTTCATAGACGAGCTGAAGGGAGTCGTTCATAGACAAGCTGAAGGGAGTCTTTCATAGGCGAGCTGAAGGGAGTCTTTCATAGAGAGCTAAAGTTAGTCTTTCATAGACGAGCTGACGGGAGTCTTTCATAGACGAGCTGAAGGGCCAGTGAGTCTATATTGACGAGCTGAAGGGCCAGTGAGTCTATATAGACGAGCTGAAGGGCCAGTGAGTCTATATAGACGAGCTGAAGGGCCAGTGAGTCTATATAGACGAGCTGAAGGGCCAGTGAGTCAGTCTATATAGACGAGCTAAAGGGAGCCTTTCATAGACGAGCTGAAGGGAGTATCTATAAACGAGCTGAACGGAGCTTCTATAGCCGACCGGAAGGGAGTCTTTCATAGACGGGTTGAAGGGAGCCTCTATAACCGACCTGAACGGAGTCTTTCATAGACGGGTTGAAGGGATCCTTTATGGACGATCTTCAGGGAGTCTCTGTATATGGCCTGGGCGAAGTCTCTCTAAAGAGCTGAGGGGATTCTCTATAGAAAAACTTAAGGGAGTCTCTATAAACGAGCGGACGTGAGTCTCAATACACAAGTTGATGAATTATTTTCATAGAGAATCGGGCTTAATTTCTACTTGACTTCAATTTATAATTCAAAGTAAGACCCCTTGCCGTGACACCTTCTGAAATGCAGAACATTTTTAAACTGATATTTTCTTTTCCCATAACATTCAAATTATAAACTAATAACAAACAATCCAGGAGAAAGTGAACACCAAGCCAAAATAATTAAAAGCATACCCACATAATTTTTTTTTTTTTGAATTTTATTGTGGGATATTTTGTGCGATCCACCTATCCAAACAGTAACGGAGCAAACTTCAAAAATATTTTCTTCAAAATTAATTTGTTAATTACAATGAAAAATTACAACATTGAAATGGTAAAAATTGAAATATTAATTGCATTATTATTTCTTTTTTTAAATTTCAATTCCACCCAATGGCACTCACCTCAGGTGGCAACACTTCCTTCCCTATGCTGGTGAATTTTTTTAGCGCTAAATTGTATGCCGGGTACCGTTAACAATGAATTGCTTATAGCCACCTCAGTTTCAGTTTTTTTTTTGGCAAATGTCTTCCGTGAATAAAATGTAATGTAGGATGTTTTATGTTAAAGAAAAAATAAAAACATGTTTCAATTTAACATCGAACCCAACACAGCTCCGCCGCAACAATAGACCAAGGACAGTCTCAAAAGACATTTGTATATGTATGTAGTTATGTATTTTTTTGGGTAAATACACAATTTTAATCATTTGGTTCCATGGTTAGTACAGCGAACTGAAAAAAACCGGGGGTCGAATATGTTCGGAACACAACATGAGCTAAAAGTCATCAATCGCAATTAATAATATTTATTGTATGAATAATTTTTGTATTGTTGTTTATTTGTTGCGTGTTTTTCGGACGACGAGGGGAGGTATGAAAGGTGTTAGTTTAACAAGACGAACTGAGGGAGTCTCTATCCAGTAGCTAGAAGGATTCATTATATCCGAACTGAACAAGGGCTTTAAAGAAGTTCTGAAGGTATTCTCTATAATCGATCTTTAGAAGTCTCTTAGAGGCGAGCTTAAGCTCAAGTCTTCATAGACGAGCTGAAGCTCAGGGAGTTTCTATAGACTAGCTGAAGCACAGGGAGGCTCTATAGACGAGCTGAAGCTCAAGGAGGCTCAATAGACTCCATAGACAATTTAAAACGGTAGACTCTATAGACAATCTAAAAAGGTAGACTCTATAGACAAGTTAAAGCTCAAGGAGTCCGTATATATGAGATGAGGCTCAGGGAGTCCGAATAGATGAGCTGAGGCTCGATAAGGTTATATAGACGACCTGAAAAGAGTCAAGCTGAAGAGTGTCTATAGACTCGCTGATGGATCAGTGAGTGTATATAAAAGTGCCTTCTACTTTTGTAAAGAACATCTGCTGGTCTCTTCTAAGAATTTCTTCTGGTCTTCTATGATAGAGAAATTCTCATTCCCTATGAAGAAGAACTTTTTCTCTTGAAGAAGACCTTCAGCTTTTTATGAAGGATACATCTTACTATTTTTTTAATTATGATCTCCTGATCTTCTATAAAGTAGTCCCCGTTCGATGAAGAATGTCTTCTGGTTTTCCAAAACTTCTATGAAGAAGACCTCCAACTCTTCTATGAAGCAGAAGACCTCCAACTCTTCTATGAAGCAGAAGACCTCCAACTCTTCTATGAAGAAGCAGAAGACCTTCAGCTCGTCTATGAAGGTGAAGACTTTCAGCTCTTCTATGAAGAAGCAGAAGACCTTCAGCTCTTCTATGAAGAAGAAGACCTTCAGCTCTTCTGTGACGAAGAAGACCTTCAGCTCTTCTATGAAGAAGAAGACCTTCAGCTCTTCTATGAAGAAGAAGAAGACCTTCAGCTCTTCTATGAAGAAGAAGAAGACCTTCAGCTCTTCTATGAAGAAGAAGAAGACCTTCAGCTCTTCTATGAAGAAGAAGAAGACCTTCAGCTCTTCTATGAAGAAGAAGGAGACCTTCAGCTCTTCTATGAAGAAGAAGGAGACCTTCAGCTCTTCTATGAAGAAGAAGAAGACCTTCAGCTCTTCTATGAAGAAGAAGAAGACCTTCAGCTCTTCTATGAAGAAGAAGAAGACCTTCAGCTCTTCTATGAAGAAGAAGAAGACCTTCAGCTCTTCTATGAAGAAGAAGAAGACCTTCAGCTCTTCTATGAAGAAGAAGAAGACCTTCAGCTCTTCTATGAAGAAGAAGAAGACCTTCAGCTCTTCTATGAAGAAGAAGAAGACCTTCAGCTCTTCTATGAAGAAGAAGAAGACCTTCAGCTCTTCTATGAAGAAGAAGAAGACCTTCAGCTCTTCTATGAAGAAGAAGACCTTCAGCTCTTCTATGAAGAAGAAGAAGACCTTCAGCTCTTCTATGAAGAAGAAGACCTTCAGCTCTTCTATGAAGAAGAAGACCTTCAGCTCTTCTATGAAGAAGACCTTCAGCTCTTCTATGAAAAAGAAGAAGACCTTCAGCTCATCTATGAAGAAGAAGAGCCTCAGCTCTTCAATGACGAAGGCCTCAGGCTCTTCTATGCCGAAGACCTCAGGCTTCTATGAAGATCCAATAAGAAGACCTTCAGCACTTCTATGAAGAAGAAGAGCTTCAGCTTTTCAATGACGAAGGCCTCAGGCTCTTCTACCACGAAGACCTCAGGCTATTCTATGACGAATACCTCCAGCTCTTCTATGACGAAGATCTCCAGCTCTTCTATGTAGAAGAATACCCTCAGCTCTTATATGACGAAGAAGACATACTGCTCTTCGTTGAATAAGACGTCTTGGTTCTTCTATGAAAAAATCTTCCATATCCTTTTTATTTCATTACCCCCTAACCTGCACTCCCTCCCCTCGTTTGCCAAGAAACAGAAAAAACCCCGAACCACAAAAAATAAAACGTTTTTCATTTCACTTTCATTTGGGATAAGAGAAGTTCAGTCGAACGGAATCAATGAAAATGAAAATACTCTTGGCTCCGTAGGTAGCACAACAACAACCATCGAAGGGGAGTCCAAAGAGGTAAAGAGCAAGAAATTACATGCAAATAAACATTATTATGCCATAATCATAAAAAACAAATGTAAGATAAAAATTTGCATCTGGTTGTCTGGCTGGCATGCCGGCCATTCGGCCAATTTGCTGGACAGCAACACTCCACCCTCCCCCTCCTTGGCGCGCACACACACAGCAATGAATGGTTGTTGGTTATTGTCTTTGAGCGGTTTTTAGTTGGTCATATTTGTTTGGTCAAGGCTTAAATGCTTTGTTGCTGTCATACATTTTATACAACAACAGGAACCACAAAAACAACAAGAACAACTGTTGGCTAGCCATGTGACGGTGGCTGGTGGTGTTGGTGGCGGCAGAGCTGGCCATAAAATGACGTCAAGCTTATGGTGATCAGCTGGTAATAAATGATTCAAGCAGAACAGAAAGAAAAAACACACACACATCCATACGCATATTCCTCTAAAGGATGGATGGAGACTGGCTACCATGCCATGGATATAGTCATCCATTGCTTGCTGAAATCGCCAAAAAAAATCGGGTCAAACATGTATAACCTTTTTAGAGAAGAACCCATTTAGTTGATATGCTCAAAATATGGCTGATGATGATGATGCTGATCACCACCATCAGTATCTTTAGTATTGGCCAACTATGGATGAATGGATGACTAGCTGACTGGCTGGTTGGCTGGCTCTGTGCCTCAATGGAATGGACCATTAAAGCCCTTATGTTGAAGAGCCATGCCATTGATTCATACTTGCATTACCATTCGTATATGCCATTTTCATTTCAAATTGATATAAAAAACTGGGAATTTCTTTTTCATTTGGGTGTGCCTTGTTGTTTGGTTGTCCAGATTGCCGTTGTAGTTCATTAATGGTGTTCTGATATCCAACAGAAAGATTAAAATTCTCCATTTCCGAAATGTACATGGATTTTATTTTTATTTATTTATTATTTTGTTCGTCCTTACCTTTCAGGCATTTCTCTTTCATTTGGCAGTGAGGCCATTGCGGGCTTTCATCATTTGACCGATATTTTTCCTTTTCTCGTTGTTAAAATGAAAGTAAAAGCCCTCATCATTATTAATCAAACTAAAATTTACAATGATGGGTTTTTAATCGCCAGGGGAGTGGTCATATTGAAAACATAAATTCATAATATTTTATTGCATTGCTGGCTAGTAAGTAGTCTGGAGATGCGGGAGTTTCTTGGAATTGCATTTAATTTGATCTCTTGTATCTAGACCTCATTTATAGGATGCAAATTTAGAGCTATTTTATAGGAAGAATACATTTACCTTGCCTATAGGAAGACGACCTATAGTTTCTTTGTGGGAAGAATGTTTTGATTTATGGAAGATGGACTAGAGCTCTTCTACAAAATAACACCTTTTCCTACTCTATAGAAGAGTTGATTTTACTTTTCTGTTGAGGGATACCTTTTATTTTTCAATATACTTTACTCTTTTTTTCTCTTTTATGAGAGGATACCTCATGTTCTTTATAGAAGGTCAAGGGGAATTTTTATTGGTAGAAGTCCTACAGTTCTTCTATAGAAAGCTGACTTTGAATTTTTCTATAGAGGTAATTAGGAGGCTTTCTCCACAAAAAAAAAAAAAAAAATATATAATAGTAATACCCTGAGAAGATCGTAATATATTTTTATAGAAGAACAAGATGTTTTTCTATAGAAAACATTACCTTTATTTTATAAAAAATATATTTTTGTACAAGCCCAGGAAGAGAAGTAAGTACTGTAAAAAGGAAACGAAATTTTTTTTCTTCATAAAGGCGAAAGAACTACTTATCTTCTATAGAAGATGGCCCAATAAAATTAAAAAAAAATTGGAAGATTAAAAAATCTAACAGATTTTCTTTATCGAATGGATAAAGTCAATTGAAGTATCATTCTTTATTTTGACATTTTTCATACAAAATAATGGGACCTTCTTTATATAGGCCAACTAGGCCTTATTCATAGAATACCAAAAATAAGTATTTTATAAATATTCTTCATAGAAAAGGTCAGAAAATTTTTTGGATATAAGAGTTCTTTTGAGATAAATAAATGTTTTGCAGGAAGTCCTTCTTTATAGAAAACCAAAAATTCTTTCTTATAGAAGGTCTTCATTCATTGAAGATTTTAATGTCTTGAGTTCGCCCGTATAGTCTCTGAGGTTAACCTCCTCTATATAGACACATATGCCCGTTCAGATAATCTGTGAGAGAGATCTTACTTACCAAAACTTTTTTTTTCTAAAAGAGATCTTCTAGCAGTCAAAAGAAATACCTTATTAAATACCTTAAATAATACTTCAACATGAAGTGTTCTATAGGAAGAGACCTAAAGATTTTTTTAGAAAAAATACGTAGAGCTCTTTTGCTGTATGAAAACCTAGAACTCGTTTATAGAAAGAATAACTAAATCGCCTCCATAGGAGGACGTCTTAGGCTATGTAGACTCCCTAGCCCATTGAGATTATCTATAAAAAATCATTTCTAGCCTTATACAAGGAAGGCCGACTATCCTTCTATAAAGAAGAGCTTACATAAAGAATACCTTCTATAAAGAATACTATCTGGTTTTTTGTAAAGAAGACATTATGAAATTATTTAAATAATACTTTCTTGTCTTCTATATGAAGAGGGCATAAAGAACAAAAGGCTTTTTGTGGTAGGAAGATCTAGAAATAATACCTAGAATTGTTCTACAGGAGGACGACTTAGAGTTTTTTTATAGAAAGACTTATAGCTTTTATACAGAAATTTTCACTTCTGTAGAACACTTGTATGGAAGAAGTCCTCGGAATCAGACGAAGACCTCTTCCATAGATATCTTCTATAGAAAGCACACCTAAGACTATTCAATATTGTCTATGAATATAAATCTTGCCTGTCAGAAGATTATAGTCTTCTATAGAAGACCTTGCCTATAGGGACTGCCTTCAATTCGTCTATGAAATACTCTTTTCAGCACGTCTATGAAAGAATTTTCTATAGGAGGACGACTTAGAGTTTTTTTTATAGAAAGACTTATAGCTCTTATACAGAAATTGTCAATTCTGTGGAAATAAGCCTTAAACGTAGAACACTTGTATGGAAGAAGTCTTCGGAATAAGACGAAGACCACTTCCATAGATATTTTCTATAGAAATCACACCCAAGACTCTTAAATATTGTCTATAAAGACAATATTGCTTGTCAGAAGACTATAGTCTTCTATAGAAGACCTTGCCTATAGGGACTTCCTTCAGCTCGTCTATGAAATACTCTTTTCAGTTCGTCTATGAAAGACTCCGTTCATGTCATCTATGAGAAACATGCTGCTGCAGATGTTCTATAAAGATTCTCTTTTGCTCCCCTTTAAAGATTCCCTTCCAATCCCCTATAAAGATCTCCTTGATATCATCTCTGAAAGACATACTGTGACAGCTCGCTTATAAAAGATGCCCTGACATGCTTCAGCTCGTCTATGAAAGAATTTTCTATAGGAGGACGACTTAGAGTTTTTTTTTTATAGAAAGACTTATAGCTCTTATACAGAAATTGTCACTTCTGTGGAAATAAGCCTTAAACGTAGAACACTTGTATGGAAGAAGTCCTCGGAATAAGACGAAGACCTCTTCCATAGATATCTTCTATAGAAATCACACCTAAGACTCTTCAATATTGTCTATAAAGACAATCTTGCCTGTGAGAAGACTATAGTCTTCTATGGAAGACCTTGCCTATAGGGACTTCCTTCAGCTCGTCTATCAAATACTCTTATCAGCACGTCTATGAAAGACTCCGTTCATGTCATCTATGAGAAACATGCTGTTGCAGCTCTTCTATAGAGATTCTCTCTTCTGCTCCATTTTAAAGATTCCCTTCCGATCCCCTATAAAGACTTCCTTCATGTCATCACTGAAGGACTCCCTGTTACAGCTCGCCTATAAAAGATGCCCTGCTTCAGCTCGTCTATGAAAGTCTTCCTGCTTCTGATCGTCTATGAAATACTCCCTGTTTCAGCTGAAAGAATCCCTGCTTCAGCTCGTCTATGAAAGACTTCCCGCCTCAGCTCGTCTATGAAAGACAATCTGCTCAGATCTTCTATGATAGACTCCCTGTTTCAGCTCGTCTATGAAAGAATCCCTGCTTCAGCTAGTCTATAAAAGATTCCCTTCTTCAGCTCGTCTATAAAAGACTTCCTGCTTCAGCTCATGATAGATAGACTTCCTGAGCTTCAGATCGTCTATGATAGACTCTCTGCTACAGCTCGTCTGTGAAAGACACCCTTCAGTTCGTATATGAAATACTCCCTGATTCAGCTCGTATATAAAGACTCCACTCAATTCTACTTCAATGTTGTTAAAACTTACAGTATAGGCCTACTGATCTTCTATAAAGAAGTCCCCGTTCGATGAAGAAGGTCTTCTGGTTTTCTAAAACTTCTATGAAGAGGACCTTTAGCTCTTTGTGAAGAAGAAGACCTTCAGCTCTTCTGTGGCGAAGAAGACCTTCAGCTTTCTGTGACGAAGAAGAGCTTCAGCTCTTCTGTGGCGAAGAAGACCTTCAGCTCTTCTGTGACGAAGAAGACCTTCAGCTCTTCTGTGACGAAGAAGACCTTCAGCTCTTCTGTGACGAAGAAGATCTTCAGCTCTTCTGTGACGAAGAAGACCTTCAGCTCTTCTATGAAGAAGAAGCAGACCTTCAGCTCTTCTGTGACGAAGAAGACCTTCAGCTCTTCTATGACGAAGAAGAAGACCTTCAGCTTTTCTATGACGAAGAAGCAGACCTTCAGCTCTTCTATGGCGAAGAAGACCTTCAGCTCTTCTATGACGAAGAAGCAGACCTTCAGCTCTTCTATGAAGAAAAAGCAGACCTTCAGCTCTTCTATCAAGAAGAAGCAGACCTTCAGCTCTTCTATGAAGAAGAAGCAGACCTTCAGCTCTTCTATGAAGAAGAAGTAGACCTTCAGCTATTCTATGAAGAAGAAGCAGACCTTCAGCTCTTATATGAAGAAGAAGCAGACCTTCAGCTCTTCTATGAAGAAGAAGCAGACCTTCAGCTCTTCTATGAAGAAGAAGCAGACCTTCAGCTCTTCTATGAAGAAGAAGCAGACCTTCAGCTCTTTTATGAAGAAGAAGCAGACCTTCAGCTCTTTTATGAAGAAGAAGCAGACCTTCAGCTCTTCTTTGAAGAAGAAGCAGACCTCCAGCTCCTCTCTTCTGTGGGAAAAACACCTAGAGCTCTAGATCCAATAGAAGATCTAGATCTCTTCCACAGGACGAATACTTAGAATTCTTTTAGGTCGTCTATGAACGACTTCCTAAAGTTCTTCTATGAAAGACTCCTTCCAGTTCGTCTATGAAAAATTCCCTTCCGCTCGCCTATAATAGACTCCCATCAGAAGGTCTATCATACACTCTCAGTTTCAGTATGTTTAGAAAGATTTCCTTTAGCTCATCTAGGAAAGATTCGGTTCTGCTCGTGTACGGAAGATTTGTTTAGATCATCTATGGAGGAATCTTTCCATTTGGCCTATGAAAGACTCCCTCAAGCTTTACTACGGAAAATTCCCCTCAGTCCGTCTATGAAAGAAACCGTTCATCTCGTCTATAAAGATGCTTGTGTGTGCGATTTAGTACTTATTGTGTAATAAATTCAAATTAATTTATTAATTCAACATCTATCACCCTTGCAATAGTATTATATAATCACCCAATTTTTTATTATTAATTAATTTCGTTGACGTCCTCAATAAAAATGATGACAAGTGATGATTTGTGAATTACATTCATTAACACGTATTTCATAGTTGGACCCCCCCAGTTAGCTGGATGTGCAAATTGAATATTTATATCTTAATATTTATTAGTTTGTTACCTGCATATATCGATTAAGCAACTGTTGTACGGTTATTTCGATTCAATTAAAATTAATTAATAACCCCACCCAAAAAGTCGCAAATTAGTGGATGAGTGACTGAAAACAGTTACACCCCTAAGTGTTGGAGGTGAGGAAGAAGATTAATGGTTTGTTTATGGTTGAATAGTTTGCATAATATTATTTAATAGATTATTCAATAGTTCATTTGTGAAATCATCAAACGGTACCCCTTTCGCTATACACCTTTATTCGATATTTCGGGTACGTTTTTCAAACCGATTAGATGTAATTCGATATTGTGATGCTACCATCCGGAATGTCGGTAGTACAGTGTTTCCGGTCACCTTTCCTGTCCGCAAATTGGGTACTGTATTTTCTCAGAGCATAATAATCCTCATGGCTCCATGTTTAGACGTGGCACCATATATAAAGGTCTTGACCAATTATAGGTATATTGAATGCTCAACTTATGCTAAAAGGTATATTAGAAGATCGACCTGTTCGAATATAAAGACGTTTTTTTCCTATTAAGTTTATATCCTCATTTCCCAATCGATGTATCTGTAAGTTGGCATTCTCCCTTTCTATATATCTCCCCATGGTTGAGGTTATTCAAAGTTCGGCCCCACCGAACTGCAAGCAATTTGATGTTGTTTTAAATTTTTTCTAACCACAAAACAGCTGTTTGATCACAAAACTAAAATTTTTATAGCCGATCAATAAATTGTAATAACATTTTTACGACATTTAATGGAGATCATAAACTAACCGTATTTAAATTCACTGTAATTTAATTGGTGGATATAGTTTTTTTTTTCTGTCTCTCAAAATTTAACATGTTCACTTACTCAAATCCCCCTCTGCCGCTGTTGTCGTTTTTATACCCTTCACCACACTGTGGTACAGGGTATTATTTGAGTTGAAGTTTTGGAATTGAAACAAATGTTAGCAAATTAGAAATGACATTAAATTGACATAAAAGTGGGTATTAATTTCATGGCATTTACCATTGGTCACACTCGATGCATACAGCAGAGAGTTTAAGAGTTATATGCCACAATGGTGGTGGAGTGGTGTACATAAATTTGTACATCTAACAGAAGTTGGAGATTTGGACATTTGGTAATAGAGTTAGACAGAAGAAATAGAAGACGATTTAGCGGTGGACAAGTAGATTTGTTAAATTCGGAGACAAGCCCACTTACGGTTCATTGGCGCTATGGCAATACCAACAACAACGACAATGACAATAACAACAGTTGTAGTTGTCATTGTGGCAACATCAGTAAATGACACTGTCGTACATGGCGTAGAACAAACGACGATGATGATTGTCGAAGATTTTACATTGGAGTGGTCAACTAGAAACTATGCAAAAGAAAAAATGCTGGGAACACCACAGTACATGGAGAAAAAAAAAATAATATGGAATCTTTAAAGGGAGAAGGAAACATGTTGATCTTTCATAGAATTAGGCTCTTTGGTTTTAATGGAGGAAGATCTGAAGGTTCCCTGTTCCATAGAATAAGATCCGAAGGGAATTCTTAGAGGACATTGCAGTCTTCTATAAAAAAAATATTTTATATTCTTCTATAGAAACATAGATCCATGGTTCTCTAAAGGATGAATAAGAAATGTTGGTCTTTCATAGCCGCTGCCTTTGGTTCTTATAGAGGGCGTCCTATTTTTCTATCAAAAAAAAAAAATGCCTTATTGAAATCGCAGGGTCTTATTAATTGGGCTTCTGGGGAATACCTTCTGGGTTTCTATAGAAAAATGGTTCTGTTATAGAAAAAGCAGAAGGAGTCCTTCGGGACTTCAGAAGTAAACAACCTTATGTTTAACTATACAACAAGGATTTTAATCAGTTGAAGTCCTTCGGGGCATGTGGGAGATGAAGTCCATTAGGACTTCTGTAAGAAACAAGACCATCTGGTCTTCTTTGAGAAGAAGATCTTCTATAGAAAGGAGGCCTTCTGGTCATTCATGGGGGCGATCTTTTGGTCTTCAAGTAAAAAAAAGAACAACAATGACTTTAATGAGATGAAAATACTTATGTCTTATGTGAGATGAAGACTTTCAGAATTTATGTGAGGAAAAGAAATTCAGGTTGTCTGTGAGAAAAAAACCTGAGTGGAAGATCATCTGCTCTCCTATGAGTAGAAATTCTTCTGGTGGTCTATGAGAATAGGATTTCCTGTTGAAAACCAGATGGTCTTTATAGAGTTTTTTTTTTATAGAGTCAGCCGTGGGAGAAAATAAAATAGTACAATTTGGTTAGAGGATTGCATGCCCAATGATTGGAACCTCAGCATCCTGTGTCCCATGCACAAAAAAGGAGACAAGACGATATGTGCCAACTATAGAGGAATAAGTCTCCTTCCCATCGCATATAAAGTGCTATCCAGTGTGCTGTGTGAACGATTGAAGCCAATGGTCAATGACATCATCGGACCATACCAATGCGGCTTCAGACCTGGCAAATCCACCATTGACCAAATTTTCACTCTGTGCCAAATCCTGGAAAAAACCCACGAAAAACACATCGACACATTCCATCTATTCGTCGACTATAAAGCCGCATTCGACAGCCCTATCCGTTCAGAGGTGTATAAAGCCATGTCTGCGTTTGGCATTCCTGCAAAATTATTTCGGCTATGCAGGATAACTTTAACAGGCACAAGATCAGCAGTTAAAGTCGGAAAGGACCTCTCGAAGCCCTGTAATATCGAACGAGGATTCAGACAAGGTGATAGTTTGTCGTGGGACCTTTTTAACACCCTGCTGGAAAAGGTCATACGGGAGGCAAAAGTGGACAGAAATGGCACTCTGTACACCAAACAACACATGTTACTCGCCTACGCCGATGACATCTACATAATGGGTCGAACATTGAGAGCGGTAACAGCCACCTTTGAACAAATTGAGAAGGAGTCTGCCAAAGTTGGCCTGACAGTAAACGGCGAGAAGACCAAGCTGATGGTATCAACGCGCAAGACGTCCAGTAGACTCGGGCCAAGTGTGGAACTTGAGAACTACAGTTTCGAGGTAGTCAAAGATTTTATATACCTTGGTACCGCCATGAATAAAACGAATGACATCAGTTTTGAAATTCGGAGAAGGATAGTAATGGCCAACCGATGCTACTATGGTCTGAGAAAACAACTCAAAAGCAAGGCCACCTCCCGCCAGACCAAACTCTCACTCTACAAGACGCTGATACGACCCGTGCTGTTATATGGATCTGGAGCATGGGTATTTACGCAACCAGATGAGGCAGCTATTGGAGTGTTTGAGAGAACAATTCTCCGAAAGATCTATGGGCCGATCTGCGTTGACGTTATATTTATTGAGAAGAAGGCCTTCGGGTTATTGAGAAGACCTTCTGATCTTATGGAAAAATAAAACGTTCTAACATTCAAAGAAAAGAAGGCCTTTTAATACTCTAAGGATAGTAGAACTTTCGTTCATCTAGGGAAAAAGTCTTTTAGAGCAAGACGGCTTTCGGGTCATCCATGGAAGAAAAATCGTTTGATATTTTTAGAAAATAAAAACCTTTAGATTTCTATGAAAATAATTCCTTCAGCCTTCTATTGGTAAAATACCTCCTGGTCTTCTTGGGGAATGAGACCTACTAATTTTCAATCAAAAGAAGACCCACTTGTTTTCTGGAAAAAAGTCTCTGCTCTCTTCCATGAAAATAATGTTTTTTGAACTTCAAGGAAAAAAGATCTTCTGGGTTTCTAGGGAATAACGATCATATGGTCCTCTAAAAAAGATCCACAGGTTTTCCGAAAAAATACCCTGCAGTCTTCACGGAGAAAGTATCTTCAGAGTATTCCCCTAGTCTTTTAATGAAAATAGTCTGGTCTTCTAGAGAAAGAAGATCTTCCAGACTTCTTATGAAAAAAAAATATTATCTGACCTTCTTGATTTTTTAGTCTTCTATGGAAAGGAAGATCATCGTTCATATATTCAAAGTATATATTTTGGTATTTCAGAAAACTAGACCTGGTATATTAGAGATGAATACCTTACGTTCTTCTATGAGAGAATGACCCTCTGCTTTCTTTTTTACGCCAGAAGACCTTTTTTACGTTAGGTTAGAAAATCTTCTGATTTTATATAGGAATAAGACATGCTGGCCTTTTTTGAAAAGGAGACTTCCTGTCTTCTGTTGAAAGAAGAACTTCCTATTTTCTACGGAAAGTTGACCTTCTGCTTCTCTATGGCAGGAATACCTTCGCATATTCTATTCGAGGTAGATATTTTCATTCTCTATTAAATATATTATTTATCATCGTCCAAATACTTATTATTTTTCCCATAATTTTATTTTGTCTAAGTTCCATTATTATTCTGACATCCTTGGAAATTTATTTGATGTGAGATCCACAACCATAACGAAGCATGCATGGAATCTCCATCAATGTTACTCATTTGTTTTTCCTATTAATTAAACAATGAACAAAAACCGAAACACAATATTTTGTTTAAAAAACTTCAGTTCTTTTGTTTCAAGAAAAACAATAGAAGGCCTTCTTAATGGAAAGGAGGGAGGGTTGGGTGCTTCACCTTAATCTATGGTAAATGATTGTGTGTGTTCGCATATAAACTTGTTGCTACTATTACTACGACTACTTGCTACTGCTTAGCTAACTACCGCTGCTGCTGTTGCTGACCCCTCCTCCTCCACCCCTCCTTTTTTGTAAAACTATGATTTTAATTGATGTTAACACACACAACAATTTCCACTCATTCTTTTTTTTTGTCCAGCGTTTTCTTCATCTTCTGTTGTTTGTTGTTGTTGTTATTGTTTTTGGTTTTTCTCCATTAGGTGGAACATTGTCGTTTATTTGCTTTCAAGAGGTGAGCGCACACCTTGCCATGAAAATGAAAAATAATGCCTCTGTAAAAGGTTGTTTGTAAAGATACTCCTCTTTTTTCTATTTTTTCTTTTGTTGTTGTTACTGCTGGTTTTGATGGGGTTACAGCTACAACAAGCCCCAGCTGCTGCTGATGTTATTGTTGTTGTTGGTGGTGTTCATTGTGTTTAGTGTCATGTTAAACTATCATGTTGCTACTGTTAGCTTGATGGCAATGTTTGGAAGAGCAAAAAAAAAAAAAAAAATAGGAAACTAAAAAAAAAACAAAAAAATGGACAGATAGGAACAAACATGTTTGAAAAAGAAGGCATTCATAATTTATAGGAGAACAGAAGGTTTTATTCTTCTATAGAATGTAAGAATTTTTTCTATAGATTTATTACCTTATATGATGCATTATGCTCTTCTATAGAAGGAGTTGACATCCTTCTATAGAACATATATAGTGTTTTTTTATAGAATACCAGAAGATTTTTTCTATAGAATTCCAGAAGATCTTATTCCTCTACAGACTAGCAGAAAGTCCGAAAAAGCAAAATATATTCTTAGTAGAGGAAATTTTTCGTCACAAGAAAACCGAAGCCTAAAACCGAATATTATGTTCTAATATATGACCAGATTCTCATAAAAGACAAGATGGTCTCCTTCTCCTGGTAAAAATAAGGTTTACGACCTATATAGGAAGCTCATTTTCCAGAAGATATTTTTTCAATAGACAAAAAGTCCTCCAGATTATTTAGAAAGTTCTCTATGCATTAAATTGGAAAAAGGCCTTCTTTCTTACAATGTCCTGTTCTACTTGAGGTCTTCTATAAACAGAAGGCTTTCCACCATTAAAGACCGAAAGGTCTATCCTAATAAAACCTGGAAGAAGTTTTGAGAAGAGGTCCACTTCCTAAAACTTCTTTCATCAATAGGAGGCCTAAATCAGTTTTCCATTGAAGAGAAAATATTTTTTTTTCAATAAAAGCAGCTCTCTCCCTTTAGCTTACCTCTTAAAAGACTCCCTTGAATTTGAACATGAAAGCTCGTATATAGAGACGCCCTTTAGCGGGTCTGCAGAGACTCCCCTCAGCAAGTCTCTGAAAGACTGCCTTCAGGTCGTCTATGAAGACTCCCCTCAGTTCATCTATCAACTAATCTATAGATACTCCCTGCTTCAGCTCGTCTATAGGGACTCCCTTCAACTTGTCTATAGAGACTCCCTGCTTCAACTCGTCTACAGAGACTCCCTGCTTTAGCTCGTCTATAGAGACTCCCTGCTTCAGCTCGTCTATGGAGACTCCCTGCTTTAGCTCGTCTATAGAGACTTCCTGCTTTAGCTCGTCTATAGAGACTCCCTGCATTAGCTCGTCTATAGAGACTCCCTGCTTCAGCTCGTCTATAGAGACTCCCTGCTTCAGCTCGTCTATAGAGACTCCCTGCTTCAGCTCGTCTATAGAGACTCCCTGCTTCAGCTCGTCTATAGAGACTCCCTGCTTCAGCTCGTCTATAGAGACTCCCTGCTTCAGCTCGTCTATAGAGACTCCCTGCTTCAGTTCGTCTATAGAGACTCCCTGCTTCAGCTCGTCTATGGATACTCCCTGGTTCAGCTCGTATATGGAGACTCCCTGCTTCAGCCCGTCTATGAATGACGACCTTCAGCCAGTTCGTCCGGAGTCTCTATAGACGACCTTCAGCTCGTCTATAGAGACTCCCTGCTTCAGCTCGTCTATAGAGACTCCCTGCTTCAGTTCGTCTATAGAGACTCTCTGCTTCAGTTCGTCTATAGAGACTCCCTGCTTCAGCTCGTCTATAGAGACTCCCTGCTTCAGCTCGTCTATAGAGACTCCCTGCTTCAATTCGTCTATAGAGACTCCCTGCTTCAGCTCGTCTATGGAGACTCCCTGCTTTAGCTCGTCTATGGAGACTCCCTGCTTCAGCTCGTCTATGAAAGACGCCCTTCAGCCCGTCTATGAAGGACGCCCTTCAGTCCGTTTATGAAGGACACCCTTCAGCCCGTCTATGAAAGGCGCCTTTCAGCCGGTCTATGAAAGACGCCTTTCAGCCCGTCTATGAAAGACGCTTTTCAGCCGGTCTATGAAAGACGCCCTTCAGCCCGTTTATGAAGGACGTCTTTCAGCCCGTCTATGAAATACTACTTCCAGTTCCTTTTAGAAAGGCTCCCTTCAGCTCGTCTATGAAAGACCCCCTTCAACACGTCTATGAAATACGACCTTCAGCCAATCTATTAAAAACTCTCTTCGTCTATGAAGGACTCCCATCATATCGTCTATGAAAGACTTCCTTAAGGTCGTCTATAAAAGACTACCTTTTGGTTGTGTATGAATGATTCTCCGGTTTAATAAACTCTCTTCAGACCCCTACTATGAACGGGGGCTACGACGAATTCCTCGTCTATAGCTATTGCCTTTATCGTCTATGGCAGGCTTTCTTCAGCTCTTCTATTAACGACTCCTGCTGGTCTACAAAGACTACATTCAATTCCTCTATATAGGGTCGTCTAAAGACTTTTCTCGTCATCTACGAAGACACCAGCTTTGCGACCAAGTATGAAGTCCGAAAGACCAGTATACCATACTTTTAGTTATATTTCTTATTTAAATATTTTATTTGTTATTTTTTAATGACTTTTATTTATTTTAATAACGTTTATTTATTTTTTGTTGCAGATAAAAACCCCATGGAAGTTTACAGTCATCTTCATTGAATTCCACCAACTTCTAATACCAAGGAAGGTAAGTTAAACGATCAGCAGGGTTTCAAATCTGTATTTAGTCAGTCCTCCAGGTTAGAACTACGAAAATCCCTTCCATTAAAGAAAACAACTTTGGTCCACAAAACATTTTTTTTTTTTGACAAATATCCATCCATTGTCTTTCGTGGCTTGTTGTTACGTCATGTTTGTTTTTGGAAGTGAAGCGGAAACAATGAATAAGGCCAGAGACAACGGCGACGATTGACAGACCAACAAATTAAGCTAGAGATAGTGATTACACCCAACCAACCAACAAACAGCTAAAAATCAGAAATCGAAAAAAAAACACAGAACAGACAACAACAACAATCGGGTCACTTGAAACCCAACCGACTTGAGGTAGGTTGTTTGATGCATCCATTCATCGCTTGAATTTCGTTCAACGATCTCACACAACAATGGGTGTTAGTTGTTTTTCGGTGCAGTTTGTGTTTTGAATCGATTCCCTCCCCTTCTCCTCCGGGTTGTCAAGTTGTAATTCATTATCACATAACTGGTGTCCCTTTGTGACGTGATTTTACCAAATTTGTCTTAGCTCCGGCTAATAATTCATTTTCAACAACAACAGCAGCCATCGAGAAAAAACTACAACAATTCCGTTTGTAAAATGACCCATTTGTAGATAGGTACACCAAAAACAAAAAAATTAAAACAAAAACACGAGGGCATTATACAATCAACATCCACCCACTGCCGCAAGGGAATCAACACCATAGCCACAATAACCACGGTCACATTTCAAATGACAGTTAGGTGTAATATAAACTAAGTGGCGGTGGGAAATAGTAGGAGGAAATAGAGGGGTTTTTGATATCTATAACAATCTGGAATTTTTGCCTCAAATGCTGATTTCTGAAATGCATGTTAGAGTATTCATTTTTTTGGGTGTTAAATACAGATGAGGTCTTTAGGTATTTAATTGAAGACTAAAAACGATAAGAACATTTGAATTATTCCTTCAAAAATTTCCTAGATACTTCCTTCAGTTCCTATATAGAGGCATTCGGCAGCTCTTCTCTAGAGACTTTTTTCAGCTCAACTATAGATACTCCTATCAAATAGTCGCTAAAATATACCCTGCTTCAGCCCGTCTCTAAAACACTTTCATTTATGGCTCGTCATTGGAAGATGTCCTGTATCTGATCGTCTATGAAAGATTCCCTGGCTTGAGGTCGTCTATTAAATACTGTCTGGTTTCAATATGTCTATGAGAGACTACCTGCTATAGCTCGTCCATAAATACTCCCCTCAGTTCGACCATACATGAGATGACTTTAAAGTCTTCTTCTTTTAAAACGGAAGACATCCTAATCTTCAGCAGAATAATACATTTTGGTCTTCTATTGAATAAGATATTTCCTTTTTAAAGAGGGAAACCTTCTGGTCTTCTATGGAAGAATACCTTCTGGTATTTTATGGAAGAATACCTGGTTTTCCATAGAGGTCTGGTCTGGTTTTCCATAGTGGAATGCACTCAAATCTTCTAATTAGTAATTCTTTAACAATCCTTCTGTTCTGAGGAAATAAAACCTTTCGGTCTATTACAGAGGAGAATTTGTCTGTCTTATTTTTAAAGAAGATCTTGTGGTTTTCTGTTGAAGAACATCTTCTGATCCTCCATATAAAATATATAAAATAAAATATATAAAATAAAATATATAAAATATATATATATATATATAATATATTTTTATCAAAGAGGTTTCGGATTTAATGTTGATAACATTTTATAAAATATTGATCATTTGTGAGTCAGATACCCGAAGGAGTGGACTACTGGGTCCCATCTTTGGACTTGATATAGGGTTGGTAAATATAATAGGTTGTGCCAGTTTTGGTTCAAAATGTTGATCATTAGTGGGGGAGGTACCAGAAGAAGTAGACCAAATAGATCCCATATTCAAACTTGAGCTAGACTTGGTAAATTGGATTTACAAATATTGAAATTTTTGACCATTTGTGGGGGAGGTACTGGACCAATGGTTCCCATTTTCGAACTTGGGCTAGATTTTATAAAGATAATAGGTTATGCAAAGCTTTGTTCAAATCGGATATTCCATTCGTCTGATATTGCATTTATAAATTGGGAGGTATCAGGAGGAGTGGACCGATTGGTCCCATCCTTGGACTTCGTCTAGGCTTAATAAAGATAATAGGTAGTACAAAGTTTGGTTCAAATCGGATAGTCCGTTCGTAAGATTTTATTATTTTTACCATTTTGTGGGGGAGGCACCAGAAGGAGCCGTTGCTATGGCTATACGTAATCAACAATATATTGATGGAACTGGACGGGAAATGTATCAAAGTCGTAGCCTATGCGGACGATGTGGTGATATTGATTTCCGGAAAATTTCCGTTAACAATCTCGGAGCTTATGCATAGAGCCTTGTCAACGATGTGACGCTGGGCCAAAGTTAACGGCCTTGGAGTAAATCAAACAAAGACAGAACTGGTAATGTTCACTAGGAAACGTATGCTCGGCATCTTTGCTCCACCAATACTGGATGGAGTGCAGCTACATCTGCCGCCCGAAGCAAAATACCTTGGCACAATCCTGGACTGTCAATTACGATGGAACAGGAACGCCGAGGAACGGGTGAAAAGAGGACAGAGTGCACTCTATGCATGCAAGAACTCCATCGGGAAAAGCTGGGGGCTAAAACCATGGACTATACACTGGTTGTATAAAACGGTGGTAAGGCCCATCCTTTCCTATGGTTCTCTTGTTTGGTGACAATGCTTGCGCCACAAGTCGACATCCAACAAAGAGCCGCCTCGAGGTACAGGGTCTGGCGTCTACTGTGAAAGGCTAGGCATTGAGCTTACCTACAAAGTGGATAGCAACTCTAGTATTTTCCAAGGTGAAGTCTTCGCTATTTGGAAGGCAGCTGAATTGATAAGAAGTCTGGATGCAAAGATCGTTGAACCGGTGACTATCTTTGTGGATAGTCAGGCGGTTCTTAAAGCCATCAAATCCTGTTGTATCAAACAGGACACCGTGACATCATGGGTAATGAAAAAACAGACGAATTTGCTAGACGAGGATCTCAATCTACTGATCTAGCAATCAATTGCTCAATCAAACGCCCCATCTGTCATCTTTTTCGGAACTTTGAGGCGTTCCGCGACGAACGAGCCAATGAACACTGGCACAAAGAGTTCATTGGCACCTAGGTGCAATATGTCCAGATCTGTCTGGCCGACTCTGACAACCAAGAGAACAAACTCACTGTTGAAAGCTGAAATTAGAGTAATGACAGGAGTCATTACTTGTCATTGCAATATTAGGGCCTTTACCAGTAAATGGGACCATGATGTTACTGATTATTGCAGACTCTGTGCTGACGAGGAGGAGACGGAGACAGTTGAGCATCTCCTGTGTCGCTGTCCAATTGTGGCCTACATACGGCACAGACTAGTGGATGCTCCCTTTCCACCGTCTCTAAGCTTCTTTTCAACTATGGAACCTGCTTTACTCTACAACATCATTAGAAACCTAAAGAGGTTAGGAAAGTGCAACCTTAGCACGTAATATGTTTTTCTGTCCAATTTCTTTAGCCACTGAAATTATTCCCACCTTCCTCCCATTACTTCTTGTTAGCATCTTATTGGTCTTCTAGTTCCAATTTACTTCCATTCTTCTGTCCACTGCAAAAAATTGGCCCGCATAATGTAGTTTACCCTAAGACTGCAGGACAACAAAGATGTGTGTTGCTGTCTCTTCAAACCTAACGATCAACGATTCAAACAAAATGAAGCGAAACCAAAGACACATGAAAATAACAGCAGCAGCAACAACAACAACAACTAGTTGAAAACCCAAACAAACTTTGGGAAAAACAAGGCAATCTTATCTCTCTGCGTCTCGCTTAAACTTCACATGAAATCAAATATCACAGTTCAAGTGCAGTTTTGTTGTCAAAGCAAAGTTATTTTTTTGTGGCAACAACAACTAAAACAAATAAAAAATACAACAACAACATCTCGGGCTAAGTAACTCTCTGTGGCAAACCAACAATGAACACCCTCAATTGATTTTGGAACCACAAACAAACAAAAAAATTATGCAAATTACCACACAGCAACAAATTTGAAATCAGAAATCACAGACAGAAATTGAGGAGGAGGATGGGAAGAGGAAAAACAACACGCTGCCAACAAGCGAGTAAAATGTTAAATAATTCATTTATTGGTAGTAAAAAATTTGATTATATTGGTTGATGGTCGCTGTAGCTCATACATGACATTTGAGGAATTGATTTGAATCCATTTATTTATTTTTTTTTCAATTCATTGTTCAATACCCAATTTTCTAAATAGATTCTTTTTCCCATTCGCTGTTCTGTATTTACAACGATCAGCATCATTTTGAATGTAGTTTTTTATGAAGCTCACAATAACAACATTAAAAAAATTCAATCGCCTCCAATTTCCCTCAATTGAAAATCGCAGCACCCAAAAAAACCACAGCAAATGAAACACCTCAATACGTTGAGGTGTCGATTTCATTGAGAGCGTAATACAAGTTGCAAATACACGTTACACGTTTTTTGTTCGTTGTAGTTTTGGTTGCTCACGTTGTTGTTGTTGTTGCTCTTATTTGTGTGTATATAATTATTGTATCTGGGCACAGGTACATCTTGGTTGCATCGGCTATACGTTTAAATATGGGTTACATGTAGTACTGTTGTGTGCACTTGTTTCGGAATAGTTTTGGAAATAAGGAATTTCCATAAGCGATGTAGGAGGAGGAGAAGAAACCACAAGATGCGGAGGAGGTGTTACAAGGTAGATGTGGGTAAAAAATCATATAATTGTGTCTACTCTTTCTTAATAGAGGAAATCAATAGGCATTCAATATAGAGCAAGAGGTCTTCTCATAGAAGAGCTGGATGTCTTTTCTTCATAGAAGAGCTGGAGGTCTCTTCTTCATAGAAGAGCTGGCGGTATCTTCTTCATAGAAGAGCTGGAGGTCTCTTCTTCATAGAAAAGCTGGAGGTCTCTTCTTCATAGAAGACCTGGCAGTATCTTCTTCATAGAAGAACTGGAGGTCTTTGCTTCATAGAAGAGCTGGAGGCCTCTGCTTCATAGAAGAACTGGAGGTCTCTTCTTCATAGAAGAGCTGGAGGTCTCTTCTTCATAGAAGAGCTGGAGGTCTCTTCTTCATAGAAGACCTGGAGGTCTCATCTTCATAGAAGAGACGGAGGTCTCTTCTTCGTAGAAGAGCAGGAGGTCTATTCTTCATAGAAGAGCAGGAGGTCTCTTCTTCATAGAAGAGCTGGAGGTCTCTTCTTCATAGAAGAGCTGGAGGTCTCTTCTTCATAGAAGAGCTGGAGGTCTCTTCTTCATAGAAGAGCTGGAGGTCTCTTCTTCATAGAAGAGCTGGAGGTCTCTTCTTCATAGAAGAGCTGGAGGTCTCTTCTTCATAGAAGAGCTGGAAGTCTCTTCTTCATAGAAGAGCTGGAGGTCTCTTCTTCATAGAAGAGCTGGAGGTCTCTTCTTCATAGAAGAGCTGGACGTCTCTTCTATAGAAGAGCTGGACGTCTCTTCTATAGAAGAGCTGGACGTCTCTTCTTCTATAAAAGATCCGGACGTCTCTTCTTCTATAAAAGAGCTGGACGTCTCTTCTTCTATAAAAGATCCGGACGTCTCTTCTTCTATAAAAGAGCTGGACGTCTCTTCTTCTATAGAAGAGCTGGACGTCTCTTCTTCTATAGAAGAGCTGGACGTCTCTTCTTCTATAGAAGAGCTGGACGTTTCTTCTTCTATAGAAGAGCCGGACGTCTCTTCTTCTATAGAAGAGCTGGACGTCTCTTCTTCTATAGAAGAGCTGGACTTCTCTTCTTCTATAGAAGAGCTGGACGTCTCTTCTTCTATAGAAGAGCTGGACGTCTCTTCTTCTATAGAAGAGCTGGACGTCTCTTCTTCTATAGAAGAGCTGGACGTCTCTTCTTCTATAGAAGAGCTGGACGTCTCTTCTTCTATAAAAGATCCGGACGTCTCTTCTTCTATAAAAGAGCTGGACGTCTCTTCTTCTATAGAAGAGCTGGACGTCTCTTCTTCTATAGAAGAGCTGGACGTCTCTTCTTCTATAGAAGAGCTGGACGTCTCTTCTTCTATAGAAGAGCTGGACGTCTCTTCTTCTATAGAAGAGCTGGACGTCTCTTCTTCTATAGAAGAGCTGGACGTCTCTTCTTCTATAGAAGAGCTGGAGGTCTTCTTCTATAGAAGAGCTGGACGTCTCTTCTTCTCTAGAAGAGCAGGAGGTCTTCTTCTTCTCTAGAAGAGCAGGAGGTCTTCTTCTCTAGAAGACAAGGAGGTCTTCTTCTCCAGAAGAGAAGGAGGTCTTCTTCTCTAGAAGACAAGGAGGTCTTCTTCTCCAGAAGAGAAGGAAGTATTCGTCTCTAGAAGAGCAGGAGGTCTTCTTCTCTAGAAGAGCAGGAGGTCTTCTTCTCTAGAAGAGCAGGAGGTCTTCTTCTCTTGAAGAGCAGGAGGTCTTCTTCTCTAGAAGAGCAGGAGGTTTTCTTCTCTAGAAGAGCAGGAGGTCTTCTTCTCTAGAAGAGCAGGAGGTTTTCTTCTCTAGAAGAGCAGGAGGTTTTCTTCTCTAGAAGAGCTGGAGGTCTTCTTCTCTAGAATAGCAGGAGGTCTTATTCTCTAGAAGAACAGGAGGTCTTCTTCTCTAGAAGAGCAGGAGGTCTTCTTCGATAGAAGAGCAGGAGGTCTTCTTCTCTAGAAGAGCAAGAGGTCTTCTCCTCTAGAAGAGCAGGAGGTCTTCTTCTCTAGAAGAGCTGGAGGTCTTCTTCTCTAGAAGAGAAGGAGGTCTTCTTCGATAGAAGAGAAGGAGGTCTTCTTCTCTAGAAGAGCAGGAGGTATTCTTATCTGGAAGAGCAGGACGTCTTCTTCTCTAGAAGAGCAGGACGTCTTCTTCTCTAGAAGAGCAGGAGGTCTTCTTCTCTAGAAGAGAAGGAGGTCTTCTTCTCTAGAAGAGCAGGAGGTCTTCTTCTCTAGAAGAGCAGGAGGTCTTCTTCTCTAGAAGAGCAAGAGGTATTTTTCTCTAGAAGAGCAGGAGGTATTCGTCTCTAGTAGAGCAGGTTTTTGTTTTTGTAGGAGAGCAGTAGGCCTTCTTCATAGATGGGCAGATAGTTTTCTTCGGCTTAAAAAGGCAGGAGGTATTTTCCTATAGAAGAACAGGAGGTCTTATTCTATAGAGGAGCAGCAGGTTATCTTCTTCAATATAAGATCGGTGGTCCGTCTTCCTCAATAGAAAAGCAGGAGGTCATCTTCCTCTATAGAAGATTAGGAATTTGTCTTATGTAGAAGAGTAGTAGGTTGTCTTCTTTTATAGATGATCAGGAGGTCATATTTTTGTATAGAAGAGCAGGAGGTAATTCTATAGACGAGCAGGAGGTCATCTTCTTGTATAGAAGAGCTGGAGTTCGTTTCATTTTATAGACCAATAGGTCTTCTTATAGAATAAGAATAGGTCTTCTTATAGATAAACAATAGGTCTTTTATATAGACCTAGGTCTTCTTATAGGACACCAATAGGTATTATTATAGAAGACCAAGAGGTCTTTTTATAATCCAATGGTTTTCTTCTATGGAAGTCTTGTAGCAGGTCTACCGTAAAGATGATGTCTATTGAAGGTTTTACGCCTACAGAGGACCTTTAGAAGGCCTTATAAGTCTACATTACTTCTTCCGTATTCAGATGTCGTTTGGGGCGTCAGATAGTTTTTTTTATATAGAATCTACAGTCTATAGAACCCTAAAAAGTTACACAAGATATCTGGACCGTTTTCTCTCTACAGAAGCGTTGGAAGAATCCAGTTCTTTGTAGAATATCTAGGAAATTATATTAGTCCATAGATAAGTGTTTTTAAAAATATTGTACCTATAGTAGTTCTGTAGAAGCTCTACCAGTAGAATGCCTGTATAGTTTTATTTTTATGAAACGAGAAAGTACTCCTTTGCAGGGTAGACTAGAGTAAGACCTTCATATAGAAAAGGCTGGAAAGTAGATGCACTTTTATAATATATGCAAATTCTTCCAAGAACAGGAAGTCTTCCAAGAACCGGAAGGCTTCGAAATAAAGAAGGTCTTCTTTATTATAGAAGAGCAAAAGATATTTTCGTTTAGAAGTCTAGAAGCTTTTCTACCATAGAAAAATATTTAGATAACCTGAAAATTAGTTTTCTATAGAACAAACAAGTAAAAAATCTTTTATTGAAAATCTTTTATTTCTGCCCTAAAATCCGCCTAAGTTAATATATAAAGACTGCGTGGTAGTTTTTTATGTATGCTCTATCCAATGCGATTGTTCTCCACATTTAGTTTTCAATTAATTCCATTAAAATTCTACTTCATTAGTTCAAATCGTATAAAGGGATAGGTGTTAGCTTGAAAATAAAAATACCAAAAAGATTAATCATAAATTTTTGTAATTTACCATGGCCGTCATAAATATATTTTGCCATTGGCCTTTGTCGAGTCATTCTCTTATCTTCCAACAATAATATTCGGAAAAATATTGTTCTCTTTAGCAGCGCAGTTTTATTTCATTTTCATATCGAATCAAATAGGCCAACAAACCATGGCCACAAGAGGTGTTGCCTTGGCCATTCTTTTGCCTGGTTTTAACACTTTTGTCAATCAAATGTCAGTTGCCAGTCAACACAGAGGGAATGGTGGCCAAAGTGAAAAAAGTTTTTTTTTCAAAAGTGGCTAGAAACTCTAGCCTCCGAACAATAATCTATCCCGCCACCAGGCACCGCTGTCAGCCAGGACATTTAACTATGAAGTGATTATGGGTGGTGCAGAGATTTATTTTTTTTTCATTTTATGAAATGTTTTTTTTTCTCTCTAAAACATCATTTAGAATTTCATTTTTATTCTTAACTGACAAAACACGCCCCGTTTTGCCAGCCGATGTTTTTTGGAATTTTGTTTCGCCTTTCGCTGTGGCAATTTGAGTGAATGAAGAATGGCCACGTTTAGATTTAATTATTGGCCATTGTGTTGAGTGGCTTAAATGATTATTGCCGGCCAGCAAAGAATTGAATGTGACTGGTGGAGAAGTGCGAACGAAATTGAACAAAAGAAATTAAATGTTTATCGCCGCCGTCGTAGCTTTTTGAAGATGTGTAAATGCCAAGGATTCGAGAAGAAGACGAAGAACTAGACAATAGTTATGGTTGTCTAGTGATTTTTGTTGATGTTCCCCATGATGAGTGATGATGGATGTACAGGAATCTGTGGTGCAGATGATGATATTTGGTATAGTAATCGGAAACCAAACGTTTTACATGTAGAATCGTATAAAGGGATAAGCGAAGGTCTTTATTGCTAGAACTTCTATAGAAGATCATAACATTTTCTTCTCAAGAACCATAAGAAGACCAGAAAGACAAAAAGATCAAAAACCTTCAAAAGAAGGTATTAAGGCAGGAGGTCTTCTTCTCTAGAAGAGCAGGAGGTCTTCTTCTCTAGAAGAGCAGGATGTCTTCTTCTCTAGAAGAGCAGGAGGTCTTCTCCTCTAGAAGAGCAGGAGGTCTTCTTCTCTAGAAGAGCACGAGGTCTTCTTCTCTAGAAGAGCAGGAGGTCTTCTTCTCTAGAAGAGAAGGATGTCTTCTTCTCTAGTAGAGCTGGAGGGCGTCTTCTCTAGAAGAGCTGGAGGTATTCTTCTCTAGAAGAGCTGGAGGTCTTCTTCTCTAGAAGAGCAGGAGGTCTTCTTCTCTAGAAGAGCAGGAGGTCTTCTTCTCTAGAAGAGAAGGATGTCTTCTTCTATAGTAGAGCTGGAGGGCGTCTTCTCTAGAAGAGCTGGAGGTATTCTTCTCTAGAAGAGCTGGAGGTCTTCTTCTCTAGAAGAGCTGGAGGTCTTCTTCTCTAGAAGAGCTGGAGGTCTTATTCTCTAGAAGAGCTAGAGGTCTTCTTCTCTAGAAGAGCTGGAGGTCTTCCTCTCTAGAAGAGATGGAGGTCTTCTTCTCTAAAAGAGCTGGAGCTACATCCGTAGGCATTAAAAGGATAGGAGTTGTTCTTTTGAGAATATGAGAACTAATTCTTCTTTAAAAGACCAGAAGGTTTTTATTGACAATACCAACATTTTCACTGTTATGCCATCCCTAAAGATCTTCTTTCATGGGAGCAGGGCTATGGATCACGAGAAAGTTTTTTTCTTTAGACAGCAAGAAAGTCCTCCAAGAAATCTTGATCAAGAAAAGACCTTCTTTACTAAAAGTCTAGATTTTTCCCCAATGTATACCACAAGACTTAATTCTAAAGAAGGTCATTTTCATGTGAGACTTGGAGGTCATCTTCCACAGAAGACTAGATGATGAAAGGCATCCAAAAGAAGACATGCAACCTTTTTCCATAGACCTTCTTCAGATGACCAAAATGCCTTACTTTTGAGAATATCCGAAGAGATTCTTCATTAGAAGATAAATACCAGAAGTTACATTTTTATAGCAGCCCTGGAAACCAGGAAGACCATAAAGTCTTCCTTTGTAGGAAGCAAGGATTTTCCTTAGAAAATCTGAAGTTTTCTTTATTAAACGACTAGGAAGTCTTCTTGAGGCTTTTGTTTGTGGTATAACAGAATTCATTCTTCGGAAGACGACCATATGAGACCTGGAGGTATTCTTCCACATAAAACTGGGTGATTTGTTTTCAGAAAAGCCCATTTATTTTTCCTTAGACAAACATAGAGGTCTTTTAATAAGACCTGAAAGTATTCTTCAAAAAAGGAGGGTGTTTTCTATAGATCTTCACTGATGAACGATTAGGAAATCAACTCCCACAGAAGACAAGAAGTCATCTAAAACGTATTGGAAGTTTAGGAGACCAGGAGGTCTTCCATAGGGTCATAGACATTTTAAGGAGGCCAAGAGGTCTTCCATAAATATGACCAGGAGACCAGGAGGTCTTCCATAGGGTCTTAGACATTTTTTAGGAGGCCAAGAGGTGTTTCATAAATATGACCAGGATGTTTTCTTCTATACATTGTCATATAGACGACAATGAGGGCAGACCACAAACTAATTTTCTATAGAAAATCAGAGGGTCTTCCTCTAAAGAAGATCAGAAGGAATTATTCTACAGACGATGGATATGACTTCTTTTATAAAACGCGAGAAGGTATTCATCTATAAAATTCGTGAAGAACTTACATAATAGGATATGTTTTTCGCAGACGACCAGGAGATATTATTTCATAGAATAGAAGACCAAAAGATCTCCTTCCATAAAGGACCAAAAGGTTGTTTCCCACATATGATCATAAATCTTGTAAGGAAAAGAAATGGACGTTTTTTTTATCGAATACTAGAGATTTTTTTTATTTAAATACATCCTTGCTATCAGAACGTCTACAAACTGATCTCGAACTTTGCTATATGGACTCCCTTTTTCTTTAGTTCATTTATGTGGGCAATATTTATATAGTCTATAACAATTCTCTTCACCCTGTCTATTACCTCTCAACAGGTCGTCTACTATCTTCAACTCGTGTAAAATGCTCGTCCCAGTAATCTATAAAAACTTCCTTTAGCTCGTCCTTAAAGACACCTTTGAGTCTATTACTTCGCCCATTAAACTCCCTTCAGTTTTTCTATAATCGCCCTATTTCGAGCTTCTGCAAAGTTTTCCTCTATGTCATCTATAAAGTCTTTCCAAATGTTGTACGTCAAGACTCCCTCAATTTGTCTACAAAGACCCCTTCAGATCGTCTATAGAGACTCCCTTCAACTCGTATATAGAGAATCCCTTCAGCTCATCTATGAAAGACTCCTGCCTTCTGCTCGTCTATGAAAGACTCGTCTATAGAAACTCCCTTCAGCTCGTCTATAGAAACTCCCTTCAGCTCGTCTATAGAAGACTCCCTTCAGCTCGTCTATAGAGACTCCCTTCAGCTCGTCTATAGAGACTCCCTTCAGCTCGTCTATAGAGACTCCCTTCAGCTCGTCTATAGAGACTCCCTTCAGCTCGTCTATAGAGACTCCCTTCAGCTCGTCTACAGAGACTCCCTTCAGCTCATCTATAGAGACTCCCTTCAGCCTATGTAGACATCCTAACCCTCTTTGGACCTTCAGTTATCCATTTTTTAAATAATTCATGAGCGTTCTATTTTCATAGATCACATAAACCTTTAATTTAAAATATCCCACGCTTCGTACCACTTCTATTTCAAATGTTCATTAAAATTCCCATATGGCCAATATCGATCACGTTTCATCTCGAGCAGCACTCGTAACACTGTGCATCACGATCATCACTGACTGCACAAATAACTCAGTTTTATTTTAATTCTATCTTTACGTTAAACTATTTTTTTTGCAGCTCGCTGCCATGATGATGATGATGGTGATAGCCATGGCTACCCACCCAGTGCTAGGCATTTAAATGTTGGCAACCTGTCAAAACTCTTTGCAAAAATAAAATTTAATGGTTTTCTTCAACATTAAAAAATCATGTATTTTTTTGTGAGCTGCAGCTCATCATCAAAACGAAAATGTGAAGATTAGCGTGAAAATTATAACACCTCAGGATCTCAAGAAGAAGAAGAATAGTAATAAAATCTACTATGAAAAGAGTTTAATAGATAATTAAATCCTTTTGTTAGGTTATGATAGCCTCCAGATAATGTAGTATTTTTGGCATAACCTCTCCGAGGAAAATAAATCACTTCTGATAGGTCGCAATTAAAAGTGTTTATGAAAAAAATCTATTTTTATTTTTTTCTTAATGGTTCCCATCACACATAAAATGATTGCGTTTAAATTTTGAAATTCGACGCGCCTTAAGAAATAAAATGGAAACCAATTTTCAGATTTCAATAACTGGAGCTGGATGAAATCTTCATTGACTCTACAGACGAGCTGAAGGGAGTCTCTATAGACGAGCCAAAGGCAGAAGTCCCTATAGACGAGCTGAAGGCAGGAGTCTCTATAGACGAGCTAAAGGCAGGAGTCTCTATAGACGAGCTAAAGGCAGGAGTCTCTATAGACGAGCTGAAGGGAGTCTTTCATAGACGAGCTGAAGGGAGTTTTTCATAGACGAGCTGAAGGGAGTCTTTCATAGACGAGCTGAAGGGAGTCTTTCAAAGACGAGCTGAAGGGAGTCTTTCATAGACGAGCTAAAGGAAGTCTTTCAAAGACGAGCTGAAGGGAGTCTTTCAAAGACGAGCTGAAGGGAGTCTTTCATAGACGAGCTGAAGTAGGGAGTCTTTCATAGACGAGCTGAAGTAGGGAGTCTTTCATAGACGAGCTGAAGTAGGGAGTCTTTCATAGACGAGCTGAAGTAGGGAGTCTTTCATAGACGAGCTGAAGTAGGGAGTCTTTCATAGACCAGCTGAAGTAGGGAGTCTTTCATAGACCAGCTGAAGTAGGGAGTATTTCTTGGACCAGCTGAAGTAGGGAGTCTTTCACAGACAAGCTGCAGTAGGGAGTCTTCCATAGACGAGCTGAAGTAGGGAGTCTTTCATAGACGAGCTGAAGTAGGGAGTCTTTCATAGACGAGCTGAAGTAGGGAGTCTTTCATAGACGAGCTGAAGTAGGGAATCTTTCATAGACGAGCTGAAGTAGGGAGTCTTTCATAGACGAGCTGAAGTAGGGAGTCTCTCATAGACGAGCTAAAGCAGGGAGTCTTTCATAGCTGAAGGGAGTCTTTCATAGACGAGCTGAAGGGAGTATTTCATAGACGAGCTGAAGCAGGGAGTCTTTCATAGACGAGCTGAAGCAGGGAGTCTTTCATAGACGAGCTGAAGCAGGGAGTCTTTCATAGACGAGCTGAAGCAGGGAGTCTTTCATAGACGAGCTGAAGCAGGGAGTCTTTCATAGACGAGCTGAAGCAGGGAGTCTTTCATAGACGAGCTGAAGCAGGGAGTCTTTCATAGACGAGCTGAAGCCAGGGAGTCTTTCATAGACGAGCTGAAGCCAGGGAGTCTTTCATAGACGAGCTAAATGGAGTCTCTATAGACGAGCTGAATGGAGGCTCTATAGACGAGTCTAAGGGATTTTTTTTATAGACGTGCTGAATAGGTTTTCTATAGACGAGCTAAAAGCTTGGAGTCTTTATAAAAGAGTTGTGTGTAGTCGTTATAGGCTAGCTGAGGTGAAGAACTTCTCTTGAGAGATTATCTTTTTTAGAGGATAACCGTCTTAAATTCTATTGTATTCTTTTACTAGAATAAATACCTCATATATAGAAAAATACCTCCTAGGCGTCTATAGAATAATACTTCCCTGATTTCTATTCGTATTCCTTTTTGGTCAATTCGTATTCTTCTTTGTGTTCTGTAGGGGTAGATCTGCTCGTCTGCTATTAGTGAACATCTATAGAAGATCTCCAGGTCTCTTAGAGAGGAGGACTTACTGATTTCTCTGATCGTCTGTAAAAAATGTCCTCTTATACACAATGGAGGTAGGATTCCTGATATTCTATTAAGGAAGACTTCCTAATCATTTAGTGAATAAGACCTTATGCTTATTTACGGAAAGTGGTCTCTTTGGGAACCATAGTCTTCCTGCACATATTCAAGTCTTCTATATATAAACTTTCGATCTTCTATAAAGGAAGTCCTTGTATTGAAGAACAATTCAGGGTTTCTATAAAAGAGGGCCTTCTATTCATCTAGACAAGTAGACCTTGTGATCTTCTAAAGAGGAGACTTTCTGGGACTTGATGGGAAGAAGACTTCTTTGTCTATGGACGATACCTTTATATGGGGGCTTTGTGACCAAATATGGACCAACAACGAGAATGTTTTTAGAAAAACCCGAACTTGGAGCTGTATTTCCAATAAATGAATATATTCAGGGCTTCCATAATAGAGAAACTTCCGATTTTCTATAAATGAAGTCTTTGTGTTGAAGAAAAATTCAGGGATTCTATAAAAGAGAACCTTCTACTCTTCTAGAGAAGTTGAACTTCTGATCTTCTAAAGAGGGAGAAAATGGGACGATATCTTTAAAATGGGGCTTATATGGACCAATAAGGAAAATGTTCCTTCAAAACCCCGAAACGTAGAGCTGCCCATTTGATGGTGGTAAATAAAAAAATTGATTAGCGGATCATCTTTGTTTTTATTTTGTATTATATTCTAAATAAGTTTCCGTCACTAATCAAACGCATAAAAAATAATGAAATTGAAACTGAAAACCATTCCAAAAAAGACATGAAATTGAAACTTTTGTAGAACAAATAAATAACCAATAAATGAGAAAAACAAAATTTAAGTAGACGCCGCCGCCACCGACCATATCTTAGGTCGATATCACAACAACGAATGGCCATGCTTAACCATAAACGACCATCATACCATACCAAGATGCTGATGATGATGGAGACGGAGATCTGTTTTATGATGTGGAAACGATGAAACTTAGCCACTGTTGCTTAAACTCCCCATCAAATGAGTGATGAAACTGGGCGATGTGGCCCCGTAATGATGTGAAGATCTGTTGCAGGTCTGGGTGTCTGTCTTTCAGTCTGAGAGGCTGGCTGGCTGTTGGGTATTGAATTGCATGAGGGCTAATCTTAATGTCTTTATATTTGTTGTTGTGTTTGTTGTTGTGTTTCATCTACTTCAAAGGTTCTTCATTATAGTTTTAAGTTGTTATTTTGTTGTTGTTGTTATAGTTGCTTAACTATCTAGGCTAGAAGTTTGTCTGACTGCCACCTTTTTTTTGTTCTTCTGCAATATATGCGTGAACAAATCATTTGTACCATAATCAGAGCTGTAATAATTTTTCATATTATCTTAACACGTTTCAAGTTTGGTGTAACCTTAAAAGCTTAATAGCCAGCGTGACAAATATAATTTCTTTGATTTTATTTCACGCCTATAGGGGATTCATTAGGTCAAACTTGAAGTGATCTCGACAAATGATAAATTATGTGATTTTTTTTTTCTATAATAAATCACATTGCATGTGAAAAAGAATATGAGGTGTTTGGGCTGTCAATAATTTTTTCATGGGCCTAGTATTGATAAAAAAAACTTGTTTATGTAGTAAAGAGAGCGCCTATTGGGATATAATGTCGTTACTAGACTATCCATAAATATAGCAGATTAGGAGGGCGTTCGGAAGGTCTTCCAGAAATGTAAGGATATCCAGAATGTGTGTTGAGAAATAATGTCCCAGACTTATTGTCCTATTGTTTTGGAATGGAATAAAGGAAGATCCATTCGTCTAATATAACAGATCCATTTGTCTAGATCGGACAGGCTGAACTTTTTATACCCTCCACCATAAAATGAACATTAATAAATTATTAATTAAGTCAATTCGGTTAATCACCACAATACCGGACAATGATGGGTACTGTTCTATGGAAGATATCCAATTTGTGTTATCCAATGAGAGTTCTAAATACGTAGTTTGGGTTCAAATGCGTGCCAATACTATAGTGAGTACGGACGAGCTTAGAGACCGATGGGTCTATATAGTCGAGCTGAGAAGCAATGAATCTTTACAGATCATCTGAGAAGCTAGTGAGTCCATATGAAGAAGCTAAGGGGCCAATAAGTCTATATGACGAGCTGAGACACCCATAATATCTACAGACGAGGGGAGGAACCAGTGAGCCTTGGCAGATCATCTGAGAAACCTATGAGTCTGTATGGACGGTTTTAGTGAGTCGATATGAGTGATCCGACATGCCAACTATTTCCAAAGACAAGCTGAGAGGACTGGGAGTCTACAATGAAAGATGGGGATAGAGAGAGGAAGAATTGGTAGGTAATCGAGACTAAGAAGTCCAACTAATGACACCTACAGCAGCAGGTACTATACAACGAAGAACTGTAGTAAAATAAACATGATTCTATATAAATGAACTCAGGACCATCTATTAATGGTGTAAGTATCGGTCATTGAGATCCTATCAAGGTGAATGGAAGGGCCACGGAAAGTTAAATTTTGAACACCAAGGAGTTTGCAGATATGGTTATGGACCAGTTGGTGTCCAAAATTTGGCGGAGTCCATCGAACTTAGTTTGTTATGTCTTCACTAACTAAAGTTCATCCGAAGCCATCTAAGGACTTAATGTAGACCATCTGAGGAACACTGGTAAGATTTGCCAAGGTTAAAGGTTGATTTAGCCAGCTAAATTCGGATTTCAGTAAAAAAATTTCTATAAAAATCTTCAATTTATCCCAGCTGAATTATGATTTTTATAGGAAATTTTAAATTCAGCCTGGCTGAATAAGGAATTCTATAGGAAAACTTCTATTCAGCCCAGCTGAATTATGATTTCTATAGGAAATCTGCATTTCATCGAAGGCTTGCAACTTTATGTATAAGCACTGGAAGACTTTAAGGACAAGCAGAGTGGGCATAATTTTCGATCATTGGAACATCCGATTCCGATTCGCACAAACATTAACAAAATGGCGGACCTGGGAAAATTATTTTTCTAATAATATAGTAATAGGCCCAGAAGTCTATATATCCCGCTTGATCACTTGAGAGTATCTACAGGCGAGCTGAATGAAGTTATCTGCGTCTATAGAGACAAGGCTGTCTATATAAAGACAAGCCGTAGTTGGGGCCTATGAAGCCTTTTTGAGATCATGTACCCATTTGAAAGGTCCTTTTAGACTTTATTAGAGTATCAACAGGTACTGTCATGATTTATAGGGCATATGGGATTCTGTGTGGAGATTAGATCGATGTTGTATTGAGGACTTAGTAAGGGTATGTTGCTTTGCTCCCACATCTTAATTTATAAAGAGTTTTGTATTTGTTTCGTTTGGTCAAGCTTTAAAAGTATTTTGTTTGGAAACTGGAAGCCATAGCAAGATATTGATTAGCACATTCTATTGGTTGAGACTAAAGGACACATATCAACATCAAGGACTCATATCCGATCATAGGTCCTTTTAGAATATAGTATTACTATAAATACCTGAGCCTCTATGGATCTTATGTCTCCCAGCATCCAACTGGTCTTTTGATGCCATAAGTGGAAAAATCATTTCGAAGCAAATTGTCATCTCTTACTTCGGCAAAACTGGTTATGTGGTCACTGGTCCGCATTAGCAACATAGGATGGTCAATTCTGAGTCGTACATAGAACACAATGACAATGTAAGATCTCACACATCGCTTCAAAGTAGCCCGTTTTTTGACCGCCAAAGCATGGGATTGATGGGACATTTGTCGGACAACAACATTTGCCTGCCGGGTCTGAGTCTATAGAGACGAGGCTTTCTATATAAAGACAAGCTGTAGTTGGGGCCTAGGAAGCCTTTTCGAGATCATGTACCCATTAGAAAGGTCCTTTTTGATTTTATTAGATTATCAACAGGTACTGCCATGATATAGGGTTCTATGTGGAGATTTGGTCAATAAAATGTATGCCATTGTATTGAGGACTTAGTAAGGGTATGTTGCCTTGCTACCACATCTCAATTTCTACAGAGTTTTGTATTCGTTTCGTTTGGTCAAGGTTTAAAAGTATTTTGTTGAAAACAGGAAACCATAGCAAGATATTGATTAGCACATGCTGTGGGTTGAGTTCGCCTTAAGCTCTGTGTTGCCACTGCTCATAGGTCCTTTTGGAATATAGTATTATTATAGGTATCCGAGCCTCTATGGATCTTATGTCCTATGGTCCTTCGATGCCTACAAAAGTGAAAAAATCGTTTCCAAGCAAATTGTCACCTCTTACTTAGGCAAAACTGGTCATGTGGCTACTGTTCCGCTTTAGCGACATAGGATGGTCAATTCTGACCATCCTGGTGGTAATAAATGCTGGTAATAAAATTTACATTTTCATTACAGGAATATTCTATACTAATAAAAGAGTAAAGTGATTGACTAACTGACTGATTTAACGATTCATCAACGCCCAGACGAAACGGCTGAAGCTAGAATCTTGAAATATTGGATGAGGTTCACTCTTGGTCCAAAGGTGACAGATAAGGCTGGGTTTTTGGAAATTCATACTAGAACCGTATATGGCGAACCAGTAAAGCTAGAAATCTGAAATTTGGATTTAGGACCACTGATGGAGTGTAGAATAGATGTAGCAAAGGGTTTTTTGGAAATACGAACTATAAGTATCGGAAAAGTACTGAAATGTACTAAATTTGGTACAAATGCGTAGCACGTGAATGGATTAAGCTAACAACTTGAAATTTGGAATGCAAATTAAGGTGGCGAATTAGGGTCGATATGAAGAGAGTTTCGAAAGCGTGTACTCATGTGTACGAAAAGTATTATATGGTACTATATTTGATTTGGAGGTACAAATCGAACTGCAATCCTGGAATTTGAAATTAAAATTACCGTCGGAGTGTAGGATTGGGATATGAACGTAGTTTTGGAAATGTATTACTTATGTGTACGAAAAGTACTAAATCGTACTATAATCGGTACAGTTTGGATTTGGGTTATGCTATAGAGCGGGAACAATGAAATTTGGAGTCAGGATCACTGTAGGGGTGTGGGATTGGGGTCAGGATTCAGTTTACGAAAATAATACTTATTAGTACTAAATGGTACTAAATTTGGTACAATTTGAATTTTAAGTGAACCAATAGAGCTAAAATCATGAAATTTGGAGCCGGATCACTGTTGAGGTGTAAGATTGAGATATGTAGGAAATTTTAGAAATTTGTACTAAGTGTACTAAATTTGTTACAATTTGAATTGTGAGTGAACCGATAGAGTTGGAATCCTGAAACTTGGATTTGGGATCACTGTGGTGGTGTAGGATTGGGGTATGTCGGAGGGTTTGGAAATTGGTACTACTATGTACTAACTTTAGTACGATTTGATTTTTTGGGTGAACCGAAAGAGTTTTGGAAATTGGTACTACTGTGTACTAAATTTAGTACAATTTGAACTGTGGGTATACCGATAGAGTTAGAATCCTCACATTTTGATTTAGGATCACTGTGGAGGTGTAGAATTTGGGTATGTAGGAAGTTTTGGAAATTCGTACTACTGTGTACTAAATTTGGTACAAATTTAATTGTGAGTGAACTGATAGAGTTTGAATCCTGAAAAATGGATTTAGGATCACTGTGGGGGTGTTGGTTTGGGTTAAGTTGAAAGTTTTTGAAATTCGTACTACTGTGTACTAAATTTTGTACAATTTGAATTGTGGGTGAACCGGTAGAGTTTGAATCCTGAAAGTTAGATTTAGGATCACTGTGGGGTGTTGGTTTGGGTTAAGTAGGAATTTGAATTATGGGTGAACCAATAGTGGTGGGCACTGCTGTGTACAAAATTTGGTATAATTTGAATTATGGTTTAATTTAAAAATTAACCCACTGTATAATGAACTTCTAGACTTTAATATTGTGATCCCTTCATAGATTTTCCCTAGAAAAGAAACAATTTCCATGTCTTCCATTTTAAGTGGGTATTAGGCCTCCCTTTTGTTCTCAATTATTTTATGCAGCATATAGACTTTCTTCGAACTCATTCTCTAACTGTTTATGCTCACTTGTAACATATCCAACGACCTTGTCCAATTTCGAGTATTTTTTTAATTTTCTCCCTCTATCTTATGGAGATAAGAAATTTGATTCATCACTATCTAAGATAAAAAAATAATTATTTTTTATCTTACTACATAAATAAATAGTAAAATAGACATGAACTTTTCAAGTACAAAAAATGTTTAATGAAATATATGTAATTATGATGTAAGAGTACTGAATAAAAAAAGAAAACTATACGTAATGAGTTCGGAAGGTTGCTTTATAAAATACACTGAAAAATAATATGTGTTTCCTTATGGTAGATTTTTTTTTTCAAAATATTTGCTCTCCGCCTTTTATCTATTTTTTTTTTTAAATTAATAACATTGAAATATACAGCTGGTGCTCTAGTCGATTTGTAATTAATTCCTGAACATGTTAGATTTTTCATAATAATACCTATATTATTCTGTTAAGTGTATTTATTTTTGTAATAATATTTTTTTTATATATAATATAAAAATAGATAACATCTTTGTTGTCTTATCAGAGATAACATCAAAATAAAAAGCCCCCAAAAATTAAGTTTTATATGGCAGATGAAGAGGTGGGCGTTTTGTGCTGTAGAGGTGTAGCAAAACAAAGAAGCTGATGATTATTTCGAACCTCACAGTAATTACTCACAACGTATAGTGTCTTAAACAATGACCCTTGACTCTTTTTTTAATTTCGGCATAGACCGAAATTTTAATTGTATCGCTATAGATTTGTAATATTTTTTGTTGATGAACTGTTTATACGAAGCCTACTGAACATATTAATTGGGATAGATCGCCAAAATTTTGCATAGAGTCTTTTGTCTGCAGCCAGGTCAAGTTCGAAGATGGGCTTTATCGGTCCACGTTTAGGCATAGCTCCCATATAAGGGAACCCCCCAATTTTCGGTATTTTGGGGTTCTTGAGCGCGTTTTTCAACCTAATTCGCTGAAATTTGCTATATTGGGTTCTTATTGGGTCCTTTATGTCTCCATAAAAAAATATAAATATAGGTCCACTTTTTCTGGTAGCCCCCATATAACGATACCTCCTAATTTTCATTATGTTGGGGATTTTTATTGTATTTTTCCGCCGAATTAGCTGTAATTTAGTATTTTGAGTTCTTAATAGGTCCCAAAAATCTCCACAAAAAATTATCAATTTTTTCGGATAGCCCCCGTATAAGGGTACCCCCATTTTTTTCGGTATTTTGGCGGTATATTTGGCGTTTTTCAACCGAATTTGCTGCAAGGCCGACAAAGGCCTTCCATCCATAAAAGACCACCAGGATGCCTTCTGTCTCCAAAATACCAAATGAATGTTGTTTTTATGAAGACTTTTTGTAGAAGGTCCCAAGGTATTTTATCTATTTGAGCCCTACAGTAGGTCTTATTTCTGACAACCAAAAGAAGGACTTCTGTCTAGAGGAGAACAACTAACGTCATTTCATTCACAGAAGAACACTAGGAGGCTTTCTGTCTATAAAATACCTAAATGGAAGACTTCGATATGAAAAAGAAAGCGCACAAGAGGGTTTCCATCTACAGAAGACCTTCTGTCCATACCAGATGAATGCCTTATATCTATAAAATATCTAGAAGTGATTTTCAACTTAATAGGCGTATATGCTTCTGTTTGAAGCATGCCAAAAGTAGAGTTGGTTTTAAGAAATTCTTTCAAAGGATCAAAAGAAGCTTGGATTTTTAAGAATATTTTTGTCCAAAAGAACTGAAACGTGGATTTTTCAAAGGATATTTTTCCAAAGAAACAATTTGGGTGATGTCTTAAAAGACATCCGAGACTTTTTTGGGGGGTTTCTTGGAAAGTGAAGTAGGTTTTACTGCTATAGAAGACCTACAAGAGGCCTAGTATCTATAAACAACCAACAGGAGGACTTCTGTCTGCAGAAGGCCAAAAAATGTCTTCTATCCATAGAAGACCACCAGAGAGCCTTCTGTCTATAAAATTGAAAAGCTGGATTTCTCTCAGTACTATGCCTACAAAAAGTCATCTATTTAAATTGATTTGTTTAAAGGATCAAAAGACTTGTTTAAAGAATATTTTTTTCTGAAAGAACTGTAGCGTGGGTTTTTTGAAGAATATTCTTTCCAAAAGGAACTGATACCTGGATTTTTTTAAGAATACTATCCTAAAAGGAACTAAAGCGTGGAGTTTTAAAGAGAATTTTTTATAGAAGGGACTGAAGCGTGGATTTTATAAAGAATATTTTTTAGAAGAAACTGCAGAGGGGACTTTTTTAAAGAATATTTTTCCAGAAGCGTAGATTTTTTAAATAATTTTTCTCTAGAAACGTGATTTTTTTTAAAAAATATTTCTCCAGAAGCGTGGATTTTTTAAAAAATATTTTTCCAGAAGCGTGGATTTTTAAACAAAATTTTTTAAAAGGAGCTGCGGCAGCAATTTTTTTAAATATGTTTTAGAATGAACTACAGCGCCAATTTTTTTAAATATTTTCTAGAAGGAATTTCTGCTGGGAGTTATTTAAGAATATTTTTCCAGAAGCGTTAATTGTTTGATTTTGATTTTGTAATATTTGTAATGCACACCTAATAGAGGAGAGTTGGAAAAAATTTGGACCTGACAAAATTAAATATTTTCTTTTTTATAATTTTATTCATATCAGTTTTCAAACTTCTCAGAAGCGTGAATGTTTTATAGATTATTTGTACAGAAGCATGGATTTTTTAGGAATATTTCTCCAGAAGTATGGATTTAAAAAAAAAATATTTTTTTAGAAAGAACTGTAGCGTGGTTTTTTTTTAAGATTATTTTTCTAGAAGCCTAGATTTGTTTAATAATATTTTCCCAGAAGCGTAGAGTTTTTAAAGAATATTTTTATTTGGCAAATTCGTTTTCTCAGCGAATCAAAACCCTACCCTTTACAATAGCCACCATTTAATGGTCCCGACTGATTTTTTAATATTTGTAATGCCCACCTCAAAAGTTTGAAAAAAGTAGGACCTGCCAAAATTAAATATTTTCATTTTTATAAATTTGTGCATATATCTCCGCTATATATCATTGTCCAGTTTCATATATTGATACTCTAAATCTAATCATTTCGAGTTTCAAGTTCAGACTCCCCATTGTTCTAAATATAATGTGTTCATCAACTTCAGCTATTATTAGTTCTTACGAACTTCAAGTGACGGCTTATCATATTAAGAGTCGTTAAAATTATTGTCTGTGAGTGTGTGTGTGCGTTTTTGATACGAATGATATTGCAAAAAAAAAATCAAAACGTGACTAATTTTTATACAACTTGAAATTATTTCAGGAATGCATGAAGGTAAATATTTATTTAAACTTAAGTTGTGGTCGGTTCGTTTAGGTTGGAATGACGTTAAATGACAAAATTCGTATTTCAAGATGTTAGGAAGAAAAAGTGTGGTGAAGGAAGAAAATTTGTGAATGAAATTTTTAAAAAGAAAATAATATTTTTAATTTGAAATATATGGAAAATTTAAATAGAATTTCTATGGAATATTGTATTTTTTCGAAGTTTATTGCTTCAAGATAATATTGAGGGAAACGATTTTTATTTGCTCTATAGGTAAATTAATTTTCAATGTTGGACTCCCCCTCCTTATAGTATATTTTTCCGATACTGTTTCTTTCAATACGCTCTTGTTGAAACATATTCCCCATACTCTATTTTACCGTCTCCTTTTATTTATACAAATTTTATTTTTATATTTATCTGACTTAATTAACCAAATTGTTGCTAATAGCATAAAATGTTTATAGAACATTTTTTATTTAATTTTCTTCTTCATAAAAAAATAGGAATAGTTCCAAC
>NW_026884971.1:0-6059 GCF_032173495.1 Musca vetustissima | reverse complement strand
TTCTGTTATGTAGTCTCCTCCGCTCAGTATTGCTCGTAACGTGATGGAGAATTATCGGGAGAGAGAGGAGAAACGTGTTTTCAGAAAAAAAGAAGAAAGAACAAGACAAACGTGAGCGTGAGCAAATCGAGATGTACAGGAGTCAGAATGAAGTCCGGAAATTGTACCAACGGGTAAAACACCAAACCGAATGCACATCCTCCTGTAGAGATAAAGAAGGAAACCTGGTGACAGATACAGACAGCGTGCTGAGGATATGGAAGGAGCATTTTGATAAGCATCTGGTATCAAATAGTGGCAGTGAAGAAGATACCCCAGAACCAATAATAGATGATGATATAGCGTGTATACCACCTAGCCAAGATGAGGTCATAAAAGCAATTAATCGGCTCAAGAATAGCAAAGCAGATGGGTTACCAGACGAACTATTCAAGACTGGTGGCCAGATGCTGGTCAGGAATATGCACCAGCTGATTAGTACAATTTGGCTAGATGAATGCATGCCCAATAATTGGAACCTCAGCATCCTGTGTCCCGTGCACAAAAAAGGAGACAAGACGATATGTTCCAACTATAGAAGAATAAGTCTCCTTCCCAACGCATATAAAGTGTGCTGTGTGAAAGATTGAAGCCAATGGGCAATGACATCATTGGACCATACCAATGCGGCTTCAGACCTGGCAAATCCACCATTGACCAGATTTTCACTCTGCGACAAATCCTGGAAAAAACCCACGAAAAACACATCGACACATTCCACCTATTTGTCGACTATAAAGCCGCATTCGACAACCCTATTCGTTCAGAGGCGTTTAAAGCCATGCACTACAGCTTCGAGGTAGTTAAAGACTTTATATACCTTGGGACCGCCACAAAAATAAAACGAATGAAATTCGGAGAAGGATTGTGATGGCCAACCGATGCTACTATGGTCTGAGCAAGCAACGCAAAAGCAAAGCCACCTCCCGCCAGACCAAACTCGCACTTTACAAGACGCTGATACTACCCGTGCTGTTATATGGATCTGAAGCATGGGTACTTACGCAAGCATATGAGGCAGCTCTTGGAGTGTTTGAAAGAAAAATTCTCCGAAGGATCTACGGGCCGATCTGCGTCGACGCTGAATATCGGCGTCGAATGAACCACGAGCTCTACAATTTATACGCGGATATCGACATAGTCAGTCGTATTGAGCTGCAGCGACTATGGTGGCTAATCCATGTTGTGCGGATGAATGATAATTCCCCAGCTCAAAAGGCATATAAAAACGAGCCTACTGATGGTTCCCGTAGAAGAGGAAGGCCACGAATTAAATGGAAAGACCAAGTAGAAAACAACATCTTGGAACGTGGTCTTCCAAACTGGTGGATTTGTGCATAAGACCGACGCGCTTGGAAATCTTTTTTAAGCTCGGCTTATGGAACAATCATTCTGTAACAAGCCAGCTAAGCAAGTAAATAATTTGTACAGGTCTTAAATAGGCTTACCCGTGCATAATAATTTATCATTGTCCAAAATAGACGTGGATATTTTGAAGATAAATATAGCTCCCATATGTAGTTTCGTCCGATTTTTGGATAATGGTGCACCAAAGTCCCTAAAAATCAATCGATTTGGCATAGCGTATTATTGATTTAAGTCTAGAATGACGTGTGCTAAGTTTTCTGAAAATCGGTTTAGATTTAGATATAACTCCCATATAAAGTTTCGCCCGATTTTAGGTAAATGGTGCACCAAAGTCCCTGACAATCATTCGATTAGCACACATTTTGGCATAGAGTATTGAGTTAAGTATAGAATGGCGTGTGCTAAGTTTCGTGAAAATCGGTTCAGATTTAGATATAGCTCCCATATATAGTTTCGACCGATTTTAGGTAAATGGTGCACCAAAGTCCCATTATATCTTTCGATGTGCACGAAATTTGTCATAGCGTACTGAATTGTGTTTAGAATGATGTGTGGTATGTTTAGTATCGGTTCAGATTTCTATATAACTCTCACACATTCATATATATTCGTCGGATTTTAAATAAATGGCGCTCCAAATTGCTAATGTTTGTCCGATTATCACGAAATTTTGAACAGTGTATCAAATTGAGACTTAAGTGACGTTATTGCGTTTTGTTGAAATTAGTGCAGATGGAGCCATAGCTTACATATGTATTTCGAAGGGGTGTCTGATTGAAATTAAATGTTTAACAGTGCAGAGTACCGAATAGCGTGAATCAATTTTTCTATAAAACGTTTTCCATAAATTTGTCCCATGATACGCAGACGACATTAAATCTGCCCGAATGAAATTAAATTTGTCATAGGTTGCAGAAAGACATGCGTATGTTGCTTCGAGGGAACATTGACATGCAAATGTAAGGATAAATATGAGCAATATTCCCAAAGTGGTGAAGGATATCGTATAGTCGGGCCAGTCCGCCTTTACTACTTTCCTTACTGGTTTTTTAATATATTTTGGAGAAACGTGGTTTTGTAAGAAAAATATTTTTTCAAGATTTTTTTCAAAAAGTGTGTATTAAACAAAATTCAAAAATGTTTTTTCAAGAAGAGTGATTTAAAAAAATATGCGTGGATTTTTATACGCTACACAACTATGTTGTCAAGGTATTATAGCTTTGTGCAGCCCCAATTGTTTGTAACGCCGTGAAATATTGGACCTAGACCCACCTTTAAGTAAACCGATCGTCATATCTCGTCTAGCCGAGTCGATCTAGACATGTGTGTCCGTTCGTCTGTCCATTATAATGTGTAAACACGATGAAGGCCACAGTTATGGACCAATCTTCACCAAATTTTGCAAGTAGGATGGTTTCTGGCCAATGAAGACCCCTATTGTTTTTGGTAAAGATCGGTTAATATTTAGGGGATAAAATGGACAAAATACCTAATTATAGAGAAGGGTTTTGGACCAAAGAATATGCATGCGTGTTTTGATCAAGATCGCTCAATATACAGCGGGTCAAATGGACTCTGACTTCTATGTGAAAAATGGCACAATTTGCATTCTATAGCGTATATATTTACCCCTGAAGGATATAAAGCCGAGAAGTTGATAGTATATCCAATAGTAGTGGTTGGCATTTGAATTGATACCAATTATATTGTCGTGTGTACTCGGATCTGGGAGTTATACTTAGTAACCGATTACCACACTAGAGGTCGGAAATATAAAGCTGATCGCTTTGAAATTTTCCATGAGGATCCATCTATGGTCAATTACAACACCTAAAATTTTCACTGATGATTGTAATGAAGTGAACCGAAAAATTAATTTTTTGTGTTTTTTCGATTCGATCTATAGTCGGACGGGTTCGACCATACGATACCCTACACAACTACCGCGGAACTCTAACTCTCTGCGGAGTTTTATTCCAATCCCGGGCAATATTTCGTGATAGTTGCAACCTCTTGCCCGATTAAAGGTCATCAGCACCCCTTCTTTGCACTGACATATTTTTCGAATATAACTAATATTCAGTACAGCCCTTCTAATTACTTATCCAGATTACCATCACCGTGGGTTGTGTTGTGAAGTTCGGCTTTCAAACGTTGCCAATAGATCGACTCGAAAAAACACAAAGAATTAAGTTTTCGGTCCACTTCATCCCAAATTATTATCTGATTTGAAAATTATAGGCCTTGTCCTTGACCACAATTGGAATCTCATGGAAAAAGCAAAAGCAAAGCAATCTGCGGTATATATCCGCCCTTTAATGTGGTACTAAATAATACCTCCATACGTAAACATATGTAAATATTTAAGTGTAAGTATCAATTTATAGGTCAACCACTCCTCTTGGATATACTATCAACTTCTCGGGTCTATGTCCTTCAGGCGTAAAAAATACGCCATAAAACACAATTTTTGACATTTTTCACACAAAAGTCAGCGTCCATTTGACCCGCTAAATATTTTGACCCAATCCCCTTCTCCATGAAAAATTTCAAGATGTTCGGGCCATAATTTCGGCCTCTGGAGCGACCAGAAAAACGGACAAAAATTAATTATTTGGTCCATTTCATCCCCTAAATATTAACCGATCTTTACCAAAAACAATAGGGGTCTTTATTGGCCAGAACCCATCCTACATGCAAAATTTCGTGAAGATTGGTCCTTAACTGTGGCCTGTATATGTTTACAAATTTTAATGGACAGACGGACGGACACACACGTCTAGATCAACTCAGCTAGTCGAGACGTGATGATCGGTATGATTAAATGTGGGTCTAGAACCAATATTTCACGGCGTTACAAACTCTTGGGGCTGCACAAAGCTATAATAGCCTGACAGCATAGTTGTGTAGGGTATAAAAATCTTCAATTCACATAATTATTGGAATTATATTTTCGATTTCTCTGTGTTTTCTTTTTTAACATAATTCCAAAATAACCTAAGATTAAAAATCTAACCTTTAAAGGTCATCAACTTTCTGTGTGTTTTTCCCTTTCTTGCATCTCCCCTATATGGGCATCTAATGGCGAAGAAACTGACACACTGCTTCCTTCATTTCAAAGATGCAAAACATTTGTGAGTCGCCTTAAAACTTTTTTTTTTTTTTTTTCAATTTTATGTTGCCCTCATTTGTAAATTGAAAGCTGCAAAATGTGCTGATCGTTACCATTTGGTCTTAACACAAAAAAAACTCACAAAAAATTAATGATAATAAACAGTTTGGGCAGAAGATACATCTTCGTTGTTTAGGCTTTCCGCACACGATTTTGTTGCATCGATCAGCGGTTGCACGTGAATGACTGAATGAGTGGCTGCGGCGTAATGAGTGATTCGAATTATTTGTAGACAGCCTGAAACTCCCGATTGATGGATGGATGGATCGATGTTTTTTTACTTAATCTATGCCCAAGACGCACACACACATGCACCTTTATATACATTTACCTCAATACGTAGTGCTTTAAAGACAGTAGCTACAACAGGTAGCCTCCTCCTTGGCTTGAGGGATCCGACTGAAATGTGGTTGCTTGGGCTGACCATGTCAAATTACTGCGTACAACAGAAGCTGCATGACGAGCTTGTTTTGGCAAACATGAAATGGCCGCTGCACGATAACTATATGATCGAAGTGCCCTGCCTCCTGTCAGGTTTGGCAGTTAGTCGGTTAGTCAGTCAGCTGAGTATTTTTTTATTTATTTTTCAAGGTACAGAGGAAGACGGGTGTACAGGAGATGGTTAGATGAGCAAGTGTTGTTAGCGTTTAGTCCACAATGGATCGACGTTTAAGTACCATGGAAGTCCCGAGACTTTTTGAAAAAATTAGGATTTAAAAAAAAATACAAATATATAAATTCCACATCTTGCTGTGGATCACCATGTCTGAATCCTCGTTCGGTAGTAAAGGGCTCCGAGAGGTCCTTTCCAACTTTAACTGCTGATCTTGTGCCAGTTAAAGTTATCCTGCATAGCCGAATAAATTTTGCAGGAATGCCAAACGCAGACATGGCTTTATACACCTCTGAGCGGATAGGGCTGCCGAATGCGGCCTTTCCGACTTTAACTACTGATCTTGTGCCACTTAAAGTTATCCTGCATAGCCGACTTAATTTTTTAATTAATCTGAACGGATGCAACATATAGGTGGAAAGTGTCGATGTGTTTTTCGTGTTTTTTTCCAGGATTTGGCGCAGAGTGAAAATCTGGTCAATGGTGGATTTGCCATGTCTGAAGCCTTATTTTTTGTGCACGTGACACAGGATGCTGAGGTTCCAATCATTGGGCATGCATACTTCTATCCAAATTGTAATAATCAGCTGGTGTATGCTCCTTACCAGCATCTGACTACCAGTCTTGAATAGTTCGGCTTGTAACCCATCGGCACCTGCTGCTTTATTATTCTTCAGCCGATTGATTGCTATTCTGACCTTATCTTGGCTAGGTGGTATACACTCTATACCGTCATCTATTATTGGTTCTGGGGTATCCACTTCACTGCTACTAATTGACACCAGAAGTTTTTCAAAATGTCCTTCCAGATCCTCAGCACGCTCTGTATCTGTCACCAGGTTTCCTTCTTTATCTCTACTGGAGGAT